>NW_015649568.1:566100-594298 GCF_001515625.1 Sinocyclocheilus rhinocerous | reverse complement strand
ATTTCTAGTTGTGTCCTCTTTTGGAAGGCCAAACAAAGTAGTTTCGCTTTCACAACGAAACACACGGCGGGCTATAGTGAGCGGAGGCCGGCTTGAGTGAACGGAGGCGGGTGGGCTTGAGAACGACGCGGCCGGCGGATTCGACGAAGGAGCATCCGGCAGGTTTGCACACTCCAAAGAGAAAGGAAAAATTGAAATCGCATCATATGACCCCTTTAAGATCAAAATGTCATAAGCCAGGTTTCTATCCACATATTTTTAGGCAATCTTTGGCTAGATTAAAACACAGAGACGCAAATAAAATGTGCAAAAAAAAAAAAAAACTCGCTTTAGGTGGAAACATTGTTTTATTCAGTAAGAAGACATTTGCATAAACTGCAATAGAAACATGTTTACCAGGAAAATTCATAGTTGTGCATCAAAAAGGTGTGACTTTGCCTGAACAAGTTACATGAATGAATATTTCTCTCAGAGAACAAAAGAAAATGTTGCTTTGGTCATTCTAAAATGCCAGAGCCAAAGCCTGTCATTACAATGATTGGCTATTATTACCACCTTGAACTGTCTGACACACTCTCACTCCCCAGACATAAGGCGTCTTCTGCCAATTGCTAACAAATATGTTCTTCAGAGCATTTTGTTTGCGTAAGTAATTATTGTAAATAATAATGAGCCACAATGGTGTCCCCAGTGGCTACAACTTGTATTTCTATTTTGTGTTATTTTTCCATTTTTGTTATTTCTGTAAGTTTTTTTTTTTTTTTTTTTGCGATTAATCTGATTTTCGAGTCCCTTGTAGAGAACAGATCTTGGGAATGTATCTGATTTGCGGTAACTCTGGTTAATTCGCAGCGTGATATAAAAATACCCTAAAGGGAATGTGATTATCTGGGGTCTTGTGAGCTTAGCCTTTCTTCACTTCAAAAGTCCAACAACTCCATCCCTTGAATAAATATCTCTCCTCCTCTCTCTTTCAGTCCATTTCCACTTTTCTCTCTTAGTTGACTCTGTAAACTAGTGACTGAAAGCAACAGAAAATAATCTCCATATGTGAAATACATCAGCTCTTCTCTTCTACTCTGTTTCTCTCTTGTTAATTCTTCCTCAGTGTTCATAACAGTGATTTTGATTTTCAATATGTTTTAAAGAATGTGACTAGCACTGTGACTAGAAAAGAGCTCGGAGACTGTTTCTCAGCTCAGCTTTAATAATGTAACATCAGGTACAGTATATGAGTGGGATTTTTGGTGGGTTTACAAAGGATTTTGAAATCTAATATATAAACTAGTCTTTAAATCCCTGGATACAAAAACATACTAACTCATAACATATATACAGTGACTAAGTACATATCAGGTATATCAAGAGATATCCTGTGAACTTCATTTTTCTAAGAATCTTGAGCATTCATACCACAATGTAATTTCCACTGCATCAGATTATGTATTGAGTTTATTAGCATTCTGTGATGGTTATATTTTAATAAAATGTAGGTCTCATTTGTCAAATATACTTTTGTAATAACTCTAAATGTATCTGAAATTTATTAGAATCATTTTTTATTATTATTTTATAATTTATTACTGTTTTTTTGGCAGTACATAAAAAATGAAAAAAAAGAAGAAACATTCATATTAACATGAAAATGTTTTTATAATTAGATTAAATTCACTTCATTACAGTAAAATTAATTATAAATTATATTTAAGGTAGTCTTATATAAGCTGATAATTATTGCAAAGAAAGGGAAATAAATAAAAGCACATGAAATATTGCATTTAAGTATTTTATTATTTGATGAGAAAGAGGTCACGATACACATGAAAGTATCACAGCTGTGTAGAAAATTAATCAGATACAGTGCAGTTGTACATGTACAAACAAACGATAGATAGATAGATAGATAGATAGATGATCTTTCACTGAGTCTGTAAACATAGAACAGCACTCGGTCGTTTGAGCAACAGTTTGTGTGTGGTGTTGTACTGGTGTCAGAGTCCTGGCTGAATGGACTTTTGAGTTGTTTTGTTTTGTTTGCAAAGACAAGATTTTCACTGACTGAGCAATGCGAATACCACAGTCAGAGTAGTAAGATATTATGAACACATCACTTTTACCTAGTCATCTGACTAGTCTTCTAGTCATCATCTAGTCATCTAGGTTATTTTTCATATTTTTATATAAAGTTAATTATAATTACTACTATATGTGTAGATTAGGGTGTTTATGGTTTAGGGACATGTCCCTATTAAATTACAATTAATTAAAATTAATTATTAAAAATGGTTAACACTTACTATGGGTCCTGTGTGTGCAATACTTAGCTTAGCAAGTGTTTGCACCTCTCAACGACACTTAACCATTTTTTATCCTAAACTGTGTTTTTACATTCACTTTAAAATTCACTTTTTTTTTGTATTAAATTGCTATAAACATGTTAAAATATTGTTGACTTGTTAAAAACTTGCTGTATGTATATGTATTATACTCCCATACTCACTACTGTTAAAAAGTTTGGGGGTAATTAAGGTTATTCTTTTTTTATTCAGTAGGATACATATAATTGATCAAAAGTGATAGATTTATGTTTCAAAATTGATAATTGGTGTTCTTTTGAACTTTCTGTTCATCATTTCGAAATCCTGGGGGGGAAAAATGTATCACGGTTTCCACAAAAATATTAAGCAACACAATCGTTTTCGAATTTGATAATAGAAGAAATGTTTCTTGAGGACCACAGTTGTTAAAATAGACAATTGTTATTAACCGTTATCACACTGTTTACTGTATTTTAGATAAGCCTTCTCTTTCAAAAACATGAAAAAATATTACCAACCCTAAAATTTTGAACCGTACTGTGTGTGTGTGTGTGTGTGAATCAGCCATTTGCATGAATCAAATGAATGAATGACTCAGTTGCTTACTCATTAAGATATATAATGTATATATAATATAAGATTTTTTCATTTAACATTTTTTTTTATGTTTCGAACATAACTGCTATTAAAACCAAATCTACAATCTTAATTACTGCACACCAAACCTAATACTACACCAAAAATACATATTTTTTTACAAATAATTAATAAACATTGTTTTCTTTATTCTTGAATCACTTTCATGTCATGTTGCCGGAAGTTCCTAAAAGTTGTGTTTGTAGATGTAGCTCACTTCTTGAAGCAATTTTGTCCCCAAAGTAACTAAACACCCACTGGAGAAAGGTGACTTGCTTATTGCCTGAGAGGCTGATATTGCATCTTTCTCCATTTGCAGAGTTGTAACTTCATGGTGGCAGAGCTTACATTATAAACTATTAAAAGTAAATTATGTATCAAATGTCTGATTGGTTCCAGATAACTATTACGGCACCCCGAAGCCCCCGGCAGAGCCCAGCCCACTGCTGCTGAATGTAGCTGAGCAGCTGTTGCCAGGCGCTACACCCAGATCACAGGGCAAACGCAGACGTAACAAGTCCGTCAGCAACATGGAGAAGGCTGGCATCGAGCCGCCCGAAGAGGAAGAGGAGGAGAGGCCCGTCATCAACGGCAACGGAGTGGCCATCACCCCAGGTGAGGAGCTCTCAATCAGTTTAAGAAGAAGAGAGATCTTGTCATGTGCGGCTCTCTAGTGTAGTAAGTTCATTTACAGCTGTGACCTCAGATCAGGGTTACTAGCATAGAGGTGACTACTGTCGGGCCACTAGGTGCATCATCTATCATAGCAACCACCTCCATTCTAAATTATCTCATAGTAACTACTGTTGTCAGGGCAATAGCCTAGCAACTGTCGCACCAGCATGTTATCACACATTCCCTGGTTTTCACTCTCTGCGGGGCGGAAACGTGCATCAAGACTGGATGTACTGAAAAAAACTTTTGTTTTCTTCTGGCTTTAATACAGCAGCATGACATTGTGAATTAGAATCTAACACACTAGAGAGAGAATTGTTGACATGTAGTAATATAAAGAACTGCCAGAGGAAAATGTATTGCTCAGAGCTCTTTAATAGCTCAGTGCACTTAAATTCAACATGAAATCAAAATTGACCCTATTTGCTTTCTTAATACAAGTTCCTGGTCTTATTGTGCACGATTCATCAGTCCATGTTGTTCGAAACAAGGAGAAAAATATAAAACTTGCTCTGCTTCAAAAACAACTTTCAGTTAACATCGACTGGAAATAATGTTAACCAAAGGCCAAATAGCTCTTTAGGCATTGTTTTCTAAGGTTTTCTAAAATCTTGCCAGTATTCATTTAATGTTGCTTAAAGGCACAATATGTAAGAAAATCATTAGCTCATCCATGAACATGATTTCTGCCCGAGTCCCGTCGGATTGCTTCGGCTGTGGGGATGAAGACGACAACTCCCATGATTCCACACTCAGTCACGGCGTCATCAAACTACGCCTTTGTCTCTTTGTTTATTTTGAATACGCGCCCTCTAGCGGCGAAAATTACATATTGTGCCTTTAATGTTGATGTAGTGATGTTTATGGCAATAATGGCAAATAAACACCCTAAAGGGGTAGTTCACCCAAAAATAAAAATTCTGTTATAATTTACTCAACCTCATGTCACCCAAACCTATAAGATGTTCATTCATCCTCAAAACACAAATGAAGACATTTTAACGTAACCTGAGAGATTTTGGTAACACTTTATTTTAAGGACCAATTCTCACTATTAACTAGTTGCTTATTAGCACGCATATTGGCTGTTTATTAATACTTAAAAAGCACATATTAATGCCTTATTTTGCATGAGCATATTTTAGATCCCTTAATCCTAAACATACCTAAACTTAACAGCTACCTTACTAACTATTAATAAGCAGCAGATTTGGATTTTATTGAACATGTGTTCCCTATTCTAAAGTGTTACCGAGATTTGTGTACCTCCATTGAGCTTCTACCAAAACTTTGATGCTTCCAAAAGTACATAAAGGCATTGCAACAGAAATCCATATGAACTGAGCTGTTTAGTCCAAGTCTTCTCCTTTATATGTTGAATAGATTTAATTTAGGCTGTTTTTCACATATAAACCACAATTAAAATTGATCAATGCATATACATAGAGCAAATCAAATATGGTAAATGGAAGCTCACCTGTACTTGCTTGATGTGTGAGAACAAACCTAATTGGTTCTTGTGCCGTAAAGGAGACATATTATGCCCCTTTTTACAATATGTAATATAAGGCTCTGGTGTCCCCAGAATGTGTCTGTGAAGTTTCAGCTCAAAATACTCCACAGATCATTTATTATATCATTTTGAAAATGCCTATTTTGAGTGGAAGCAGAAACACGCTGTTTTTCGGGCCTGTCTCTTTAAATGCAAATGAGTTGCTGCTCCCCGCCCCCTTTTCCAGAATAGAGCTGCACCTTTACAGCTCGTACCTGCTAAAAAACATCTGTTTTGGTTCTGATTATCATGTTTATCGCTCTGAAATCATGCGTTTTAAACCGTATGAGTTTAAACTTCTGATATACGTTTTCTCGTTTCCATGGTTGGTAGATGCACCGGGGACCTGATTATAGCACTTAAAACCTGGAAAAGTCAGATTTTCATGATATGTCACCTTTAAGCAGGTACAGTACCATATTTGACTTTTGTGTTTCAAAGATGAATGAAAGTCTTATGAGTTTGGAACAACACAAGGCTGAATAATTGATGACAAAATGCTCTTTTTTGGGGGTCAACCAACCCTTCAGCCTCCACATCCTAGTCAAAAAAGTGGGTAAATATTATTTCACTCAGAAATATGTAACATTATGGAAATAAAATGAGTTGCAAATGGTGTTTGTCAACTTCACTAAAGTATCGATTTTGTCTTTCAACGTTTTTCTTAAAATTCTTTGGGAAATAAAAACCAATAAGACAATTTTTGACAGCAAGTAAGAGTATATAATAAAGCTAGAATATTAATGTGGATAACCCAAATAATGTGGCCTTGGGATTTTATGTAAAATGTTTCAGCTCATATTGAAATCTCTGACTTTTCATTGCGCGCTTTGGTATCTTGCAATATCTGAGCACAGTCTGAGATGTTGATGAAATATTTGAGACACATTGTTAGGAGATAAGAATATTCTTTATTTCTGTTGTGCACCATCTTAGATGTATTGTTTTGGTATTTACAGTATATAAAACAAATATATGGTTTTTACATGCCTGGAAAATATTCTCAATTTATCCACCATTGGCAAGTGTGGCAAAAAGACGATGTGCCCCTTTGATGATTTTAAATGTTGTCTAAATAGGCAGCTCACTAGGTTTTGGAACAGAGCTTGTGTGTGGAATTGAGTGAAGCTGTCCTCTCATTTTTCAGTTGATTAAAACATCAGTACTGCTGAATGTTATGGGATTCTGTGTCTTTTTCTTTCGTCTCTCCCTCTCTCTTCCCCTCGATCTGTCTTTTGTGCCTTTCCTATGGGACCTCCATCCTCCATAACTCAAACTAGGACACGTTCGGCTCTCTATTTTTTTTTTCCCTCTTCTTCTCTCTCGCTTTCTCACTGCAGACTCTATTTTAATCACTCCGCTTATTTCACCGTTTCAGTCCGGCTAACTCCATCTCTGTCTGTTCTTCCATCATTTCTTACAGTCTTCTCTAACATGCCCCTCTGACAGTGACCTGCTTTTCAATTCTCTCAGAAACTCCAAATCTACATCTCCCTCTCATAAATATTGTCTCTGTCTGTCTCGCTCACATTCGCCGGTTTCTCTGTAGACTTGGACTCTTAGTTTCACCAGCCGTGCCGATAAATTTAGAGACGACTCCCAGAATATTGCATTGGATTGTTGTAAATTTGACAGCTTCTTTTTATAAGCGTAGCTTCTCTTGGTGATTATTTTGTTGAATCATATTACACCGTTCATCTTTATTTATCCACATCTACTGTCTGATTCTTTTTAATTGATTGAGGTGTTTGAATCGGAGGTCTGCAGTTTCTCTTGTTAAAATGTTGTACATTTCGTTTAATTCAGGCAGTTTAAACAGTTTACTGTTTTTAGACTTTTCATTATGACATTGGTGAGAGTTTAATTGATTACATAAAGCATGATTTTTTAGGACTTCAGTTAAAAGCAGTTTTTCTTGCATTTTTCAGAGTCCAGTGAACATGAAGACAAGAGTACAGACGCCTTAGGAGAGATGCCCACCACATTCCCCTCCGAGACTTCCACAGATGCCCCTGAAGAAGAGACAGAACCACCAAAATCACCGCTCAAACTGGACGAGAATGACGAGTTGGATCCTCTGCCAGATAACTGGGAGATGGCTTACACTGAGAAAGGAGAAGTGTACTTTATAGAGTGAGTATCTGTATCGGTCTAATTTTCAGTGAATTCGAATTCTAAATTATAATCAGCATTATTTAAAGGTGCATTCAGTATTTTTTTACACAGAGATTTAAATGAATAGAATTAATAGTAATTTTGGAAAGAAGAGAAAAAAAAAGTAAAATCATGAACATTGAGCAGTATGCCATGTTTCGATCACATGACCAGCTAGTCACAATTTGAGTTGAATTACTGAAATAAATGAACTTTTCCACGACATTCTAATTTATTGAGATGCACCTGTATTAAATAAATGTATATAATATAATATTTTATAATGTGTAATATACAATTAGTAGTATTTTTTCAAGATTTTAATGATAAAATCCTATATATATTTATATCAGCAACCATCAGAGTTGATGAAGCCCATGGTTTTCCCACAGAACTGGGCTACTTTTAAACTGTTGAGGCAGGTTACAGATATTTTCCCTATATTTGACTGAAATGCTTGTGTTGAAATATTTAATATTCTACTAATGATAAAACTGTGCTAGATTATTATTTTAGTGAGGGAAGTATGATCTGACATGACAACATAAAGCAAAATTTACTGAGTGCACCTTTGTATAGAATTCATTGAAGCTGTTTTTTGCGTGCATGCTCCAGACCATATTGAGCCTTGGTGCTCATGCAAGATATACAGGTTCTGATTCAGTGACATCTGTTGATTCCATTTACATTCTTTCTCAACTAGGTCAATTATAGATTTTTTGTTGTTGTTGTTGTTGTTTTGTTTTGTCACTTTTCTTTTCATTTCATTTGTTTTTTGCTTTGTTTTTAACCATGGCTTTGTGATTAGCATCAGACCTTGCCCATACCCAGTGCTGTTTATTAAATGAGTTAATTTAGAGCCTGAATCACTAAAATTATTATCTAAATCAGGCAACGGCACAAACATGGACCAAAACCACACTGTAAAAAAAAAATCTGTAGTTTTTACAAAATAATTTTGGCAGCTGTGTTTGCCAGAATAATTTTGTAAAAAATACAGAAAAAAAACCATGATTATTTAAACAAAATACTTTCAAATGTGTAGTGTCATGCAGGGAATTCTGGGAATATCAGTTTACTGTTTTTGACTGTAAATTATACATTGATTTGTTATTTTTACTTCTAAAAACTGTAAAATTAACAGCATTTTACTGTAAAATTACATGAAGTATCTGGTTAGATATTTTACAGTTTTTCCCTGTATATAGTACGGGAACTTACTGTTAACCTATTAACAGTTTTTTTCCGTAGCGTTTTTTAAAAATTTTACAGTTAAAATTACAGTTATTTTTTACAGTGCACTATAATCCAGCCACCTGAATCATCTCTTTTAAATGCTAAAAGTGTGTTGGACTGTACAGCGCTCTCGGCCCCGCCCCCACTTGTCACACCCAGTTATAACACACTTTTTATCATTTGATCTATAGATGAATCACTGTTGCCATGATCAATAAACATTTACACAAACATCTCTGTTTAAAACCAGTTTCCATGGGCTATAATAGTGCAACATTAATTGTACCATACTTTTTAATTTCATAAATACATAGATTGTCATTATTTAATGATGTTATATAAAGATAATGCATCTTACTGATTATTTATTCATACAAATTAAATTTGTAAAAAGCATACATAAATATACACACTTTGATTGCTAGGAACGTGTGTGTGTTTTTACAGTACTGTGTTTTTCCACAGGGACAGTAGTTATTTTCTGTTCATAACATCGTACTGTTCATAACAGAAGCTGTATGTGAGTGACTCCGAATGATGCTTTATGAAACACCACACACACACACAAACACAGTTTGCTCTGGCCCACACAGTGTGACTATTGAGGATTTAATGGAGTTGTCAAGCAGCCAATGGTGCCTTGTTTTTCTCGATCTCCCTCACAGACGGAGCGTCTTTAATACTCAAACTGTAGACACTTCTCCATATGTCTATCTCTCACCATGAACACACACACACACACTCATACTGGACCAAATTAATCATGACAAAATGTCTCTGTACATGCATTTAGTCACATTTAAACTCCCAAAGCAACCAAACATAAGCTGCGGAAATGCACTGTGCCAGTAGAATGTCTTTTGATATGCTTTTATATTAAATACATTTTCTGTAAGAGAGAGGTGAATCATAAAGAGACACTGGGGAGAAAGACACAAACTGAAAGACAGAGACACAAGGGCAGAAGTGTGGAGTGTCATAGAGAACGAGCAGATCAAAGGTGCACCATCTTTTCGCCCCTGGCTGCAATTTCTCTGGCCGGTCACTTGGCAGAGTGCCGTCAGTCGAGTCCCATCACTGAGACAGTCGAGTCTACCTTTCTCCCACTGATCTCAGAGCTGTTTCTTCTGCTACTTTAGACAAATATGTGTCTAACACTAAGCCCCAAAACACACTGAATGTACGTGAATGCATAATATACATGAACAAAAATGCTTCTTGCTTGTGTTCCGAAATATGTTAGCATGCAATTAATAATAAAACTTTTTGGAAGTATTTGTTTAGCGTTGCTGTTGAGCATCATACCAAGCTATTTTGTTTTGTTTTTAGTTTAGTTTTTTTGTTTTTGTTGTTTAGTTTTTGTTTTTGTTTTTGTTTTAGTTTGGATTTGGTTTTGTTTTCAGTTATTTTGTTTTGTTTTGTTTTGTTTTGTTTTGTTTTGTTTTGTTTTGTTTTGTTTTGTTTTGTTTTGTTTTGTTTTGTTTTGTTTTGTTTTGTTTTGTGTTTTGTTGTGTTGTGTTGTTTTGTTTTGGTTGTGTTGTTTTGTTTTGGTTGTTTTGTTTTGTTTTGTTTTGGTTTGGTTGTTTCATTTTGTTTCGTTATTAGTGTCAGACCTTGTCAGTGCCCAGATAATAAGGTGCCCCATTAATTTTTGATAGGATTTAAATTGTTGCATTTTGTAGCAGTCAACAGCATTTAAATCATTTTGACATCAAAAATCATATCAAAAGCTGGCATCCACACTGACAATCAAAAATGAAATGGTATTGCGCAAACCCATGCTAGCCCTTGAGCTAATGTAAAACAAGGTTTTACCTGGAAAACAAATAAGAACTTGAAGTGTTTGGAGTCATTACTGGGTAAAAGATTAAATTAGATCAACTTTATTGTTCCAAAAGGAAATTTGTGTTGAACACATACAATATGATATATGCTGTTTAAATACAATACATATATATAAAAGAGGGAATTTGTGAACTGCTTATACTTCACTGCTAACTCAATGTAATTGTAAGTAACTAATGCATGTAGCATTAATTAGCATAATTGGCCAATTAACAGATGGTAATGTTGTATGAAATATTGAGACGGTAGTATCAACATTTTAAACGGATCTCTGTCACACGCACACACTCACATTTGCGTCATCAGTTGCTGTACTCTCATTGGTTCTTCCCTAGATGGGTTTCAGATGCAGTCAGAACTTTGTTGGAGGCTAAGATTAATTTCAAAGGCTATTAATTAGCGGTTGGTAAGCATGTTACACTACTAAGTCACAAGAATCTCCCAATTTTGCCAAATCTTTCAAAAGAAATCTTTATTATGACTCCTGAAATTGGTCTCAGAGGACAAAATTGTGAGGAAAAAACATTGTGTGCTAAACAGTTTATCGCCGCTCATGTTCGGTTCTCCTCCCTCATAAGTCACTCACATCTTCCTCGCATCTCTGTCCTCCTCCTCTCTTTCTTGCTGTGCTAATGAGAAGCTTACAGCTAATTAAAAGTATCGATTGCCATTTTGTTAAGCTAAACTTTTTTCTCACCCTCGTTTGGAGATGAGATCTCCGGATACTTCCTTTCAGTCTCTCTCGTCTCCTCAGCATGATGATTTACAGTAGCAGTTTGCAGCACTCTCATCTCTCTCTCTATTCCTCTTCATCTCTTTTCCTTTTCTGCTCCATTTCTCTTCTCTCCAGCCACAATACGAAGACGACGTCCTGGTTGGACCCCCGGCTTGCGAAGAAAGCGAAGCCCCCTGAAGAATGCAAAGAGAACGGTTAGTGTTTATCTTTCATTTCTCTCTATTTGTTTTGACTCTGTTTGCTTTATTCTCCAAACAGATGGCCAAAAGACAAATGTTTAAAAAGCAACTAGCCACAAGAGGCCGTGTTTTAGTAATTTTTCCACAGTTTTGAAGTGTTACTAGACAAGACGTGAAGCAGAAATGGCTTATTGCTTTTAGAAAACAACAGCAAAGGTCTGATCTGATGAGATACCAATGTTCCTAAAATTATTTAATCAAGTAATATAGATCATTAGCCTAACTGCAGGTTGTTCATGGCTGCTTAGAGCTTTAAAATAATCAAAAATATTTTTTATGACATTTATGTAACTGCAGTATAAGGGCTATCAATATGTTTCTTTCAAGTCAAACATTACTTTTATTATTGCTAGGTAAAATCATGCAGCCTTTGCTATTGGCTTTCGAAGCAGTTGGACAATTTTGTTTGGCAGACCATGTCAAACAATCCCATAGACATGGAAGAAAGGTCCAGAGCTGTATCTAAAGATGAGAATATTCTAGAGCAGGAGTAGCCAGCACTGTTCCTGTAGGGCTACCATCCTGCATAGTTTACTGTAACTTCGACCCTAATCAAACACTTAATCAAGGTGTTCAGGATTACTTAAAAATCACAGCCAGGGGTGTTAGACGGGATTAAAACTTAACTCTGCAAGAAGGTAGCCCTCCAGAAGCAGGGTTGGCTACCCTGTTATAGAAATTTGGGGTTAAACTCCTTGATGTGGGCTGGTGAACAACCACCTATAAAGCACTTAGAACAGTGCTTGCCAAACCTGTCCTGTAGCCCCCCAACAGAGCACATTTTGAATGTCTCCATCATCTAACACACTTGATTCAACTCATAAATGGAGATTGCAAGAGCAAAATTGGGTGTGTCCGATAAGGAAGACATTCAGAATATGTATTTGTGTACACTACCATTATCTTAGCAACACAAAACACCATAGAAATCAGTTAGCAGTGTCCTAGCTACCAATCACAACACTTTAGTTAGCAATATCTGCAGCCACCCATAACTACTTAATAAATACATAGACAAAAACACTTGGTACAACTTAGCAACCACATAGCTATGTCTTTGCAATGACCCACAACATCCAAGCATTGTCGTCGCAAGTTGTGCACGGGCTAGCACCATAGTAGCAACTACCTAGCAGCATACTAGCAACCACCAAGAACACCCTAGTGTCCATCTCATAATGTCCTACCAACCCCAAACACCCTAGCTGCAGTATAACAACACCCTGGCAACCATCTACCAATGCCATATCAACCACCCATAAATGATAAAGCAAACACTCAGAACACCTTAGGAACCCCATTGCAATGCTTTGGCAATGTCCTACAACACCTTGTAGTGGCATTGTAGTGGCAAGTTCAGGACAGCCAAGAATACCCTAGCAACCACTTTAAAAGTGCCAAAAAACACTCAGAACACCTTGGTTTTTGCACAACCAAACATCTCTCAGAAACACCCTAGCAATTTTGCAATGCGCTACCAAACATCCCTTCAAAACTGCATACCAATGCCATGGCAACCACCCAGAACACCGGAGAAACCACTTAGCCATGCCTTAGCAACCACCCAAAACACCATGACATGATGGAGGAAAGATTTGCACGACAAAGTACCTCTCAGAAACACCCTAACAACCATATAACAACCCTACCAAATATCCCTTCACAAACACGTAGCAACGGTGTGGCAACCATCCAGAACACCCTAGTGACCGTATAATTAATGGCAAAAAAAAACACTCATGGCATGGCTTGGCAACCACGGACAGCACTCTAGCATTGTGGAGACATCCAAAAAAACCTTAAGCAGTATTCTAGAACCCACTTAGAACATTTAGGGATTCTAGGAATGCCATAGCAACCACCCAAAACATCCTGACGCCATGGGGGAAAGTTTTGCACGACCAAGCTCACAAACACTCAAGCAATTTTGCAATGCCCTACCAAACATCCCTTCACAAACACATAGCAACACCGTGGTAACCACTCAGGACACCCTAGCAACCACCTAGCAATGCCCTGGCAACCACCCAGAACATTCTAGCATCACGGCGGTAAATTTTACACTGGCAAACACCTCTCAATGTATTCTACAGCAGGTGTAATAATCACATTTTTCCGCTGGTTACTCTGCACTCTACTTCTAGCACTCATAAGTGTGTTTGTGAAATGATCTTGAGCTGAAGCATCTCGAAAGTGAATACGTTGTTAAATTAATCATGTCTGCAAGGGTATTCACCGCTGTTTTACCTGCTGTAAGAGGATTTATTCATCACTACCTTCCTCCCAGTTCACACATTCGTGCACTAAAATCTACCTTCATGTTTGCGATATAATCAACTGTGCCAGTGCATCAGGGGCTGCTTGTTAGCATGCATGTGCGAGACGGCGCATTTCACATATCAGCGGATTCCCGCAGTTCAAAGGCCTGTCAGCCAGCATTGTGAAAACACTCATCACTGCGGATTTGCGCAGACGTGCGTTGCGTAACTCGACCGCCCTCTTTTGTTTCGAAACTGAAGGGAAGACACAGCTCTGGATGCAAATCAAAGTCATCTGCTGTTTTCTTTAATACGTTCATGTTCCTAGACTGTTTGTTTCCCCCCGAATATTTACCGCGGCACGGAGTGAAGTTTCCGTAGATATGCCACAGTCGTCTCTCCTGTTTACCTGTCAACTCGCCTCTCTCCCTGTGTCAATGTTTCTCTCTGATGGTGCGAATTCCCTGGGTTTGCGAGTGAATGAATAAGCACAACTAACATGTCTCTCTGTGTCTGTCACTCGTGTTTCATTGCATTTCATCATTTCTGAAGCCGTCACTGTCAGCGAGCACCCCAAAAAAATATAACACGCTCACACTCGCTGGGAACAGGTGGAGATATATTACAGAAACAGATGCATGGATGGATTGATGGATGGATGCGGCTTTATCAATTGACAGCTGTGTCAATGCAGGAATTATATTTGTTTTGTCAGTGATATTGTACAAATTAGCTAAATTAATGAACAAAATGTAGACGCAAAAGCCCAACAGCATTGCATAACAGCACACACGGTGTGATTTTCCCCGAGATGTTTATTCATGCAAGTTGCATGAGGTGTCACAGCAATTTTGTGCCATTGTGCATTCTTAGAACGACAAAAAGCCAAATTTTCCTATAGCTGCAACTATTGAGATTGGATTTTAAATAGAATATTCTGGTCCATAAACGTTAGTTTTGTGCATTTTCTCATGAGTAATTAGTTTAGTTGCCGTGAATGATCACTTTATATAGAGTACCGAAAGTAAAAATCCCATTCATTTTCTCCACAGGGTAAATGATTTTTAACAATAAACCTTTAAGAAAAACCTATTGTGAGTTGCAAGGTTGTTAACCGGTGGTACGTATACATGCTTTTGTTGAAGCCATCAGCCTGCATTATTCCTTATTGTTTAAATAGTCATGTTTAACAGAACAATTCCTGGCTAAACTACATTACCCATGATTCTGCAAAGCAATCTCCACCAATCAGAGAATCGCGACTAGCAAATCGTGCCAAAGAGGCCTTCCACTCCAATGAAACACTGTAAATGAAATAATAGCCAGCTACAGGCTCAAAATACTTAAATATTTCTGTATATGTGCATATTTTGCAATAAGCTTAAAATATGTTGTTTCTTTATATATAATTAACAACTTTAAATCAACAGTTTAAATTTCAGATGGGATTGGAGTTCTTTCCATCATTAAAATACACAGTCTTGTACCTTTGTCTTGTACGCTAAGTACACAGTGTTGTCACAATCATGCAGTTTTTTCGGACTATATCCTGGCCATAACTTGAGAATGTTTGACCACAAATTGTTTTCAGTTAATAAATAAATAAGATATTCTGATTTTCTTGCCGCGAAAAACTGACCTTTAATGGAAGTGTCAATAGTATTAATTTATCATGACTACACAAATTAATATCACTAGGAATTAGATAGAAGTTAGAAGTTAGTCTTTGAAGAATGTTCTCAACCCTCTTCCAAGCTCATAGTATGCCTGTGTGGGTTTGTTATCAGCAAAAGATGTATTGTGGCATTATTGATGGGTGTTATTTTGGGAGGCAGAATCTGAGAGTGAGAGTGAGAGTGAGCCAGTAAAGGAAGAGTAGAAGTAGTAGAAGAGGGAGAGAGATTTTCAGCCCTGTCAGGTTTAAAAGTGTTCAGCAGACAGTTACACTCAAACCATCCCAAATGGAGCCAATGCCCCGCTGTTCTCTCCTCCCATTCCCACTCATCCTTCGTTCCCCTGTCAGCTCTTTATTTCTACATTAGTAATCCAGCAGCATTGTCAAAGCCTGAATCACCTGTAAATGCTTGACTATGTGGCACATGAATTCCATGACAGGGGAATTGAGAAAATGTACCCTTGTTGTTCATAAATGTTTTGTACCAGTTATGAAACGTTATATATGTATATGTGAGTGTGTATTATCTACATAATACCGTTCAGAAGTCTGGGGTCAGTATGTTTTTTGAAAGAAATTAGTACTTTTATTCAACAAGGAGGCAGACAGTTGATCAAATATGAGAGTAAAGACATTTATTATGTTACAAAGGTTTCTATTTCAAATAAATGCTGTTCTTTTGAACTTTCTGTTCATCAAAGAATCCTAAAAAAATGTATCCACAAAAAATGCTAAGCAGTACAACACTTTTCATCATTGATAATAATGAAAAACTGTTTCTTGAGCAGCAAATCAGCATATTAGAATGATTTCTGAAGGATCATGTGACATTGAAGACTGGGGTAATGATGCTGAAAATTCAGCTTTGAATCACAGGAATAAATTAGATTTTATTTATTTATTTTGGAAAACTGTTTTACACTTTTAAATTGTAATAATATTACTGTTTTTACTGTATTTTTGATCAAAAAAATTGATATTTATATTTCTTGCACCTGTAAAAATGACTCATCATGGGCACATAATGATTTTGTCCCTCAAATAAAAAAAATTAATAATAATAATAATTTAGTTTATTTCTTCTTCACAATAAAAGAAAAGCCTATAAATAATTGCTATTAGTAAACCGTTACCAATTATTCGCCTTGTAAATTCTTTTAATTTATTCACCAAATCCAATTTATACTCACATTTGGCATTTATTTTGGGTTGTGCCTGTAAACATTGATTCACCAAACATATAAAGCTTTAGTTCATATTGTTTCTGCCTTTTGTTTCCTTCCTCTCCTTCCTTCTCATCCCCACCCCCCTCATTTTCGTAAAGGTCAAAGCTTTTAACAAAAAAGAAACTGCTGCCTGTTTTTACTGCAAAGGGCAGGCAGGTTTTTAAATGGCAAGATTATTTAAATATTGTGCAAACAAAATGCAAATATTGAAGAAAGTAATTAGCTTGAGCTCACGATTCTCAAGGGGTACGTGGGGCGGGTTACTCTGTATTTGGAGGCCATAAGATTAGTCCGAACTCTGTTAATGTTATTAACATTTTGCTTTTGAACGTATCGCTCACTTGTTGTTGCCAGAGTGTGTGGTTTTTCTTGCATGTCAACTGAGTACTTTCTAAAATCCTCAGTTGACCCCACAGACCAGTAACAGTTTGGGTGACGTGAAAGGGGAATGGGGGGATTTTTATGCAATAACATTGTATGTAGTTCAACTCTGTGCCCTGTGCTCTGCTTGAGTGTCAAGATCAGCTGATCACTCAACCTGAAACATCAGTTTTCAGTTAAACTCACAATGAGGCCAAGAGCTCATCTGTGAACAGCAGAATGTCTGTGGGGTCTCGTGTAGTTAAGAAGACTTGTCAAACTATCAGTATGAAGTCTGGTCCACTTTCTGGCCAGGTCTGGTCAGGTTTTTCTGGCCAAACACTGCCCAATTCAACAGGATGAGACAACCTGAACTGTTAATACACACAATCAGACTGATGTAATGCCGCTCCAAGTGTTCACTGGTCAGTTGAAAACACTGATGGTGTTTACACAAATATGTTGCAATGTTCTGTGTGGTGTTTATAAGTCAAAAGTCCCAAGTCTCTATGATATTCTGGACTCTAGATCTCGGTCTCTCCTTCAATATAAATCTGTGTATTTTTTTTCACCTATAAGTCAAAAGTCATAAGTATGATCAGTTTGAAAAGCAATAATGCACCTCTCCTCGACAAGATGACAGTATTCATGCTTGTAACACAAATGGAAGTATTATGGCAGTATTTAATACTTGTGGTTAGGGGTTTGTTCAGATCTCTAACCCCTGTAAATGTTCATCCTAAAGATTTATCTGTGCACTCGGTTGTCTTCACAAGTGGATTTCTATTTTAATAGGACGACTACCAACCCATAGCACAGCAGTAGAGTAATACCCAACAGCGCTTTGATCTGTGTGTGTGTGTGTGTCAGCCAGATTAAGTGAGAATATCACACAGTTTCTGTCACTTGTAATTTACAAAGTTGTGTGTGATGTACACACAGAGTCTGGTATTTCACCCTGCTCGATGCTGCTGAATGTGTAATTTGAGTCTATGTGTGCTTGCTTGTAATTGCGTTGCGTTTCCTTGTCACTTTCGTCTAGAAGCTCAGCGGGTGTGCATGCTATATGGAGCGTGTGTATTCTAGTGTGTACACGTATATTATGTATATTTTAGTCTAAATATTAATAATAAGATTTCAGGTGATACAGCCTCTGTGACCAATGAATTGTGAAGTTTTTTTCTGTCTTATTATATATGGTGTGACACCACCTCAGTGTACCCTCATTTATTAAACAACAGGAAATGTTAGCACAGACAATGAATACAGCATATTCTTGGGAAACTTTGTCATTTATGCTAATACTATACTAAGAATGCTATTTATTTACTTAATTATTTATTTAATTTGAAAAGATTACTGCAGAGCTGTGAAATTATCTCTATTTTTCTATCTATCTATCTATCTATCTATCTATCTATCTATCTATCTATCTATCTATCTGTCTGTCTGTCTGTCTGTCTGTGTATATGTATATATATTCATAAATGGCTGTCTTATTCAGGATATATAATTGCAAATATTATTGTGATTTGTGCCAAGAACAATATTTCATATTTAAAATTTGATCACAATGATTTCTTATTCTAACCATTTAGATGTCTGAAAATCAGACCATTATTTTTAAAGTCAGGAATGTCACAGCATAATGGAGTTGAACAGAAAGTGCAAGGACAAAGGTAAATTCTGCAATTTTCAGAAACGTCTTTAGAAAAAAAAGTACAGACAATGAAAACATATTTTATTTTCAATAAAAGGAAAAATGTTTATTCTGTACAACCCATTAAAATGTCATGGTGATGAATGGGAAATTGGATGCTATTGTGAATGACTGTGAAAAACATGTAAGAGTAAAATGATTGCTTTATTTTAAAAGGTATTGTGCAATTGCGCACTAAATCTTTCAAATAATGTTACGTTCAGTGTTCCATTAATTACATCAGTAAGTCACGGAGACGCACAAAACCCACAAATGGCACCATTTCCAGAGAATGAACTGATATATATCCTAATAAAACAAAATTTTTACATTATAACTGCAAAATCTACCTTTGAATGAAATGGTTTTGTGGATGTAATTGTTTATTGTTTGTTTTTCAGAGCTTCCTTATGGCTGGGAGAAAATCGATGACCCTGTTTATGGAACCTACTATGTTGAGTAAGTTCAAGCACTTGAGTTAACACGCATGGTTTAATGGCACTTTGGATCCCTGCGTTTTCTCACAGCTCTGTATTAATTGGTTATATTGCTGCTGCACCATGCCCAGGCCAAAAAACAGCTGCTCCGTTGTTTCCTAATTCAGTTCGCAGTGTGTTTGCGTGTGTGCCATCATTTTTCTTGCTTAATGCACAGTCTGGGGTGAGGTGGGACTATTTATAGTATGGCTTGCTTGGGAAGTGTTTATCCAAACATCTCGGGAGATTCTCTTGCTCCCTGTATTTGGCGCGCTGTGTTCCTGACTGTGCTCGTGCAGTGTCATGAACTGCGCAGACTCGGATCACTTCTGCCACTGGTTCAGTGGCTTGCGTTTTGTTTACCAAATTATGTCGCAATGATTTATAATAATAATTAGAGTTGTTATAAAGTCAAGTCCTGCCGAGTCATGAAGGTCAAATCAAGTCAAGTCTCAAGTCACTGGATCTCAAGTCCAAGTCAAGTCAAGTCATTTTCTTTATTTAGTCAAGCAAGTGACAAGTCCTTAAATTTGCGACTCGAGTCAGACTCGAGTCAAGTCATGTGACTCGAGTCCCCCACCTCTGATTATTATTATAATTATTATAATTATAATTATTATACATCTGTTTATCCATCCATCTATCTGTCTGTCTGTCTGTCTGTCCATTCGTCTATACATCTGTCTATCCATCTATCTGTCTGTCTGTCTGTCTATCTATCTGTCTGTCTGTCTGTCTGTACATCTGTCTATCCATCTATCTGTCTGTCTGTCTGTCTATCTATCTATTTATCAATCTATCGGTCTGTCTGTCTGTCCATCAGTCTGTCTGCATGTCTTCTAAATATTTGCTAAGAGAACATTTCATTTTGATTATATTTCCATTACAACACATGCAGAACTTTGCTTTTGCATGCAGCACTGTATGAGGAATTGCAGTACAGTCTGTCTACACCTCCGGTGATTACGTGCCAGTCTGTCGGCCCACAGATTCTCATCTACATCACATCGAATATCTTCCCTTGCAATGCAACGTGGAATTGGAGTCAAGTGAACCATCTCACAACTTCATATATGTGGATGAGGCTGGCTTCAACCTGACCAAAAGCAGAAGGCGTGGTTGAAATGTCATCGGCCACAGAGCTACTGTTGATTTGCCAGGCCAACGGGGAGGAAATATCCATTGTCAGAATTTGAAACTCTTGTGTTGTCCTCTGTCTATATATGCTTTCCAATTGAAGGTTCATGAGATGCTCCTTTGAGCTATTTCAGAGAACTGGTTTATCATTAGCTAATCTATACATTTTCTTCATTAGTGAAAGTCAAGATTCCCCTGCACAATTCATGGCAAATTTACACAAAGTCTAATAGAAATGTGTAGAAAATGCTTGAAAGTTTATGACAACTAGATCAACCATTTTGCATTTAATGACTTATACGATGAACTAATGACTAGATGTTTTGGAGGGTAAGACTGTTGCACAGAGAACTATATAGTACATTTTGAGCAACATGACATTAGCAACTGATAATGCAGGAAACCGCAGACAAATGTACATAATCAATTGCATGAATGTACCAAAGCAATCGCAACTTGTTCAAAAGAATGAGAAACTGCTATTATGATGTGCACAATTTACTAGATGATGTGGAGTTTGAGCAAGTAGTTTTGAGAATTTCATTTCTGAGCTGAGAAATGCACCAAAGCAACTGAGAAAAACTGTATTAGTAAGACATTATTTTTTATTATTTTATTTATTGTTATTTTAAAGCTACAAAACATATTATGTAAACTTTTCTTTTGTCTTTCTATGGAAAGGGAGAAAAACACATCTTCAGTAGTAATTGTACAACTGTAGGTTTTATGTTGTGGAAGATGACAGCTGGGAAGATCCGAAGCTGCATCTGGTGTGAAATGACTGTAATTTACTATAAATCTGTGTCTAGTGGCTTTTTAGAGGAGACACTTAACAAGAACATTATGCATAAAGCTTATCATTTGTATTTGTGTTGTGTATGTATTTTCAGGTTAAACAGACATCACTTTATCCTTACAGGCGTTAGTTAATAGGACCATGCCAGAACCACTTCCAAGGCTGGTTTGCACTTTGCCAAACCTTGACCTAATGTGCTATAAGAAAGCATGGAACTGATCTCAGATAAAGTACTAGGGACAAAATCCATTTGCTCATTATACTTTGATCTGTTGAATCAATTTCAAGCTTTAGACCTTAAAAGGAATCTAAAAGCAATATCTCAAATTGGACCTTGCATAGTATTGGCACAAAGCTGTAATTACAAATGCCACATCTTTACAAAAAACATTACCTCTTTTCAAAGGAATGCCTTTTAATGGAGCCTAATTGTCTTTGTACTTTCAAATGGCACGGTTTTCAGCGGCGCCTTTTAAAACAGATTGTATTAACTCTGACAGCAAGTGTTGTACAGAGAGTCAAAAGAACCATTTTTCTTCCAGATCAAGAGGATGGTCTCATTACTGTCTGATCTCATTCTTACATCACTCTTTTAACAAAAATGAGGACTAACTAGGCTTATGTTTCACTCAATGACCACAGCCTTAAATGATTTGTATCATTTATTAAAAGCAACACTCATGCTTTCATCTATAGTACATAAGATTAATGGCTCGTGTCAATTTTAGTTTTTTGGGTGGTGGATTGTTGGGAGGGCAAGATAATTTGCTCTGGCCAACCATGAGAAATGATACTGCAGGGTTTGCAGAAGTTTTCAAAGTGCATATAGCAAGAGACCAACATCATACAAGATACTGTTAATGTTAATGAAATATCACAGAGTGCATATGCAAGCTCAGTTAAAAAATTTATTAAAGATGGAGATGAAGATCAAAGGTAAAGTCAATAGTGTTGATTATAAACAATATATATATTCAATATCAAAAAGTATTACAAAAAAAGTTAATATAAATATTCATGACACAATATTTGCTTTTTGTGATGCTTTTTTTGACTGCATCTAATCACTCTATAGTATTTGGGTGCAAATTAATAATCTGATATTATGATAAATATTAATCAAATATAATATAGCAAGATAAATATGGAAATATATCAATTTATTTAAAATATTTACCTTAGTGTTTATTAATTGTATTTTGCTGGTGAATTACACTATTGTTGTGTATGCATTTACAAAATAGTTAGGTTTCTATGTTAACGTTGTTGATGCAGTGCATTGTAATTTTAATACATTTACATGCTTGATGTATTTATTTATTTATTTATTTGTAAGACAAACAATTTTAGTAGAGTTATCTCTCACCACTTGGTGTCCCGTGTAAAATCTTGGTCCTGAAGCAAAATCATTTGAGTTAGAGTATCATTAGCATATCGTTAGTCGGAATACACTACACGACATCTGCCCAGACTTTTGCCCCAGTTTTCAATCTGGATGATGCCAACGCTAGTTGCCGAAAGTCAGAGCCAGTCTGCAGATATTGGGCAGTTGAATTTGACAGATTTCTCAGAAAATTGTGCAATCAGTGATGGGCACATTGGAATCATTTGTCGAGTCGAGTCTCCCATGCACTTTACATGATAATCATTGTCTATTTGGAGTGCATAGCAGCTGCCTATGTAGAGTGTTGCAGATCAGTTACTTCAGTTAAACGGTTAGTTCACCCAAAAATGAAAATTAGGCTGCGTTTTACTCACCCCCGAGGCATCCTAGGTGTATATGACTTTCTTCTTTCAGACGAATCCATATTCAAGAGTTATATTAAAAATTGTCTTTGATCTTGTTGTGGAAGCTGTCCTCAGTAAAATGCGCAGCACACAATAGCAAATTGGGGTTATAATGCTCAGGAACAGAGTTAAAAAATAAATTGCAACCACTGTTTCCTGACATCATCCGCTTTCGGAAGCCCAAACAAAGACGTTTGGGCACGGAGGTGAAAAAAAACAGCGTTTCAGGTGGTCGCACCGGACGAGAGTCTTTAAAATTCGAATACATTATTTTCTATGAGTGTAGGCCGTTCAGCGTCTGTCCGCGGCGCCCAGCTACTTCGTGTTGTACTTGTAAGAATTGTTCTAGACATGCCGAAAATTTTACGCTACAGCACAGCAGCTCTTCTTCTTCGTTTTCTCTGATGCACTAACTCTGCAGCAGCAATTATTCTTCATCGTCTCGGTCCCTTTGGAGTGGACTTTGAGATTTGTAACTTTCTAGATCTTTTTTATGCACAAACATACACACTACACACTGACTAAAATTAAAAAAGTGAAAAAGCATAATAGGACCCCTTTAAGTTCTTTTGGACTGAAGCAATGCAACACCCGCTGAGTGGCATTAAACAGCTTGAAAGATCAAAGACAATTTTTAATATAACTCCGACTGGATTCGTCTGAAAGAAGAAAGTCATATACACCTAGGATGCCTCGGGGGTGAGTAAAACGCAGCCTAATTTTCATTTTTGGGTGAACTAACCCTTTAAAACGCTACTTGTGTAGGCAGTAGACGGCTAGGCAGCTAGCTAAATTGCTTATATACTGGATAAGCATGTTCTATCAAGTCGTCACTCAAGAAATACACTTGAATGAGTCTCTGTTTCTGGTTTTCTGATTGCAGTCACATAAACCGAAGGACTCAGTTTGAGAATCCAGTTCTAGAGGCCAAGAGAAGATTGCAACAGCAGCAGCAGATGCAGAGTCAGGGCTTGTCCTCTCTCCCCCTGCCTACAGTCTACAGAGGTAAAGTATTATTGTTATCCAAGATTGACATCCAAATATTGATATCCAAAAATGAACAGTTGAATTTTGAAGTGTGGTACTAATGCAAATCTGGTTAAACCATCATGGTGTTCCCAACCAGCCTATAGCTTAGGCACACCAAAGACATCTTAATAACACTTATCTGCTCTCCATGCAATGACATGTTTAACATCAAATCTGCTGAAAAGCTGATTGGGGTTTGATATTCATGACCATTATTATATTTCTCCTGTAAGCTCAGTGTTTGTCTCTATAGTAACACAACTAAGCTCAGACGTTGTCTTTGGAAGTGCACCGTGTGTGAACTTATTTTTCAGAATATTACTTTCTTACAGAATATTACTTTCTTACCTTTAGAATTATTCATTTTACTTCATCCAAAATGAAAACTCTGTCAATATTTACTTGTGCTCATGTTTTTCCAAACCTAAATTACTTGAGAAATTTTGAAGAACTTGCCTTTTTTTCCATGCACTTACAATGAATGTTAACTGAAAGTAAAGCATCAAACCATATAACCACTGACTCAGTCAGAACTGAAGTTGAGAACCAAATCAGTCTAATTTGTTAGCAAATCATTCTGACTGCTTCTTTTAACCTGGTCATCTTATTTATTGGCAATATTAAACTCAAATGAAACATTTAGTTATAGACTGGACATAACTGATTCTCTCAAGAACTTTCTTGGCTGTGCCAAGTAAGTCTTCTTGTTTGTAAAAGAAACACAAGTCATATGGACTACTCTTATACTTTTACAGTACTGTTGCATCCTTTTTGAAGTTCGAAAGCATTATTATCTCCATTCACTGTAAATGTATGGGAAAAACCAGCCAGTACATTACTCAAAATTTCTCCTTTTTTGTTCCATGAAAGAAAGTCAGTCATTCAGGTTTGGATGGACATAAGGGGGAGTAAATAATGACAGAATTTGTATGTTTTGCATAAACTAATCCTCTAAATCTACCTGTACAGTCTATTCGAGCTAAGCCTGAATGCTTCCTGTTTTTTTGAGACTCAGTTATCCATTGAGCATGTGTCTCCTTTCATAATATGACCTTGGACTGATTATGGTTAGAAGCATTTCTTGCAATATTTCCTGTTTAAGTTAATCCATTCAGCATGGTCATGCTGTTACCCACATAAAGGTAAGAGGCAGAGTATGTTCAGCCAGAATGGCGTAAACAAGAAGAACGTTCTCTACCTTTTTTCAGTCCATCTTTCAGAGAGAGCATGCTGTACTGAAAACCTCCAACATACCTACACTATATGGCCAAAGTATTACATGTGGGCATCTGAACACCACATAGGTGATTGATACACATTTAATGTCATAGCCATTAACAAGTACTTGATCCTCCCTTACAGCTCTCACTCTTTTGGGAAGGCTTTCCACTAGATGTTGAACCATGTCTGTAGGGATTTGCTCCCATTTAGACACAATAGCATCAGTAAGTGTCTGTGGTCCAATTCATCCCAAAGGTGTTCAATAGAAGATCAGGTTTGGTCTTTGTGCAGGCCAGTCAAATTCTGCCATAACAGAATCATGTATATATGGACATACATAGTCATGCTGGAGCATAAAATGACCCTTCACAAAATTGGAACTACTATATACTGTTACTGTATTTTGTAGAATTAAGATTTGTTTTAATTAGACCCCTAGTCAAAGTGGTTCATTTAAAGGGGGTATCCACATAGTGTTGGCCATGTAGTTTCTGATCTTGTGTCCACAAAAGAGAGTTTCAGTAGCTTGAGATTTAAGCATAACTGGACCATAGAGGACTGAGAAAGCATTTGCTTAATCTGGATGTTCAGTCTCTCCGATGCTCCGATGTTAAATTTAGACCAATTCAGAGTGTACTACTTTAATCTACAGAAAAGCTTTGTCCTTCATTAGTAGATCAACCCTTGTGACAACCGCAATTTGCCAAGTAGGATTTGCCAAGTTCCTGGCTCAATGTCCTTTGTTTGCCCTGGAACAGGTCCTAACCCTATTCCTAAACCCAACCCTAACCCAGAACTACCCCTATAACCAAAGGGAAAGTGAGAGGATGGTAATGTTTTTGAAGCTTCAGCCCTGTCCTTAACCCTAAAATCTGATTTTTAGGAACATTGTTCCAGGACCAACAAGAATGTTTGACTTGGCAAAATCACCATAGATTTTCTATTGAAATCTAACTCTATGTCCATATTAGGCCAACTTTGTATCCTTTAATGCCATTCATCGATTTCCTGTGTGAATTGAGGCTCCAACCACAGCCTTAGGCCTAGCCCTAAACCTAATTTTAAAATCAGATTGTTGGGAATGTTGTTCCAGGTTCAACAAGGATGTTCGAGTTGGCAAAATCACCCAAGAACTCTTGTAGAAATGTAACTCTTCTATGTCCATAGTAGGCCTACCTTGTATCCTTCAATGACATTTCTTGATTTCCTATGTGAGTTGAGGGTTTTTTTCTTTTCTGTAACAGTGGAGGAGAGCCCCTCCTCTGCCACCTTACCCAGGGCCAGACTGGCATACGTGGGTCCCGCTCCTGAGCGCTCTCATAGTCTCACTGACCTGCCCGAGGCCCCCCTGTACCGGGCCGGTGTGTTTGGACTGCATGGTATGTCCCTAGACCGGCGGCCCCTTGTGCAAGAGAGGAACTACAGCAGGAGTGTATTTGCCTGGCCTGTTTTTGCATAGTCTTCTAAGGAACAATCTCTCAGTTTCTAAACCAGTGAAGACTTTTCATTGGCTGTTTTTTTTTAATTTTTTGTATTTGTATTTTACTTTTTGCCTGCGCTTCCAGGATACTCATGAGTCCACCTACCCTGCTGAACAGACCAGTGTAACTGGTCGCAATCATATGTTTGGGATGCTGGTTTATAAAATATGCCTATGGATTCCACAAGGTTACTTATCTAGTAGGGGATGGTCGCCAAGTAACTAACTACATCCAACTAGTTGATTAGTGAGGGTCAACTTGTTGGATTTTTTTTATCTGGATTTTTTTTCTTTAGCATTCAGTTTTAGCTTTAATATTTAACACTGCCTTTTAACAAAGTTAAGATTGCAATTCTATTAGAATTAAGTTTACTATAATGTTCTATTCATAATTTGGGGTTTATGTCATATATTTTGAAAGCACTACTGTATACACAGATCTATGCTTACTGACTGTTAGTACCCCAAAACCATCTCTGCTCACACTTCTCTCCAACTACATGGCTCTAGTTTAGCATGTAACACCTCTTTTCAAGATCCAATCAGCTCCAGGTAGACAAAATCAAGTTCTGCTCTCATTTTGTTTACAAAGTAAGAGGTAAAATGGGTTGTGAATGCCATTTTATGTTGACTGTAAGACCATCTAGACAACCTGCCAAGTGCCAACATTGCGTGTCCCCATTATGTATATTAACAACAAGGAAACTTTGGTCAACCAGCTGTACCAGATGTTTTGCTGGTGCTTGTCCACCAGCTAGACCAGAACCAAACAAACATGAATCAGCATGGAAATGCATGCTGGTCTTTTAGCAGGGTATCTGGACCAGCTATTGTCCCTAACAAACGCATGGCAGAAACTGCTAAAGGACTAGACCTAGATGGTGGTAAAAAAAAAAAAACTTAAGAACCTCTCAACTAGGAAAGTGAGATGGAGTGACTATGGCTGGCATCTTGTAACTCCATACTGTGTACTGAAGTAGACATCTCTTCAGTTTCGAAGAAGCAGCTCTTCAGTACAAAGGTCCTTGTGTGTGGTTTCAGCAAAACGGCTTCTCCAGAATGGTTTTTGAGACTGCTTTCTCCACTCTGAGAGAGCAGAAGAACCGCCCTGCCTGTGCTGGTTCTTCTCCTGGCTTTTTTTTTGCTTAAGTCTTGGATGGCTTGAGAGACGGCCCTGGATGAGGCTAAACACTGTTGAGTGTAACATTGGAGTACATTTAAAGAGCCAAAAGTGAGGTTTGAGCAAAAAACAAGCCATCATGTCCCACTCTGCTCTTGTATGTTTGGCTGTAAGCAGAGCGCTTGGCCATCTACCCACAATTCCCCAGTGTGATGTGATCTGCTGCTTTTGATGGGTTTGGAGTGGCTTTTACAAAATAACCATTAGTTTCTGGATATCTTCTGCTTGATTACAAACTCATGTTTCTATCTGCATTTCTTCACCCTGGCAGAGAAGCCTCTGTTCACGCGGGACCCCACGCAGTTGAAGGGCAGCTTTCTGTCTACAGCCCTACAGAAAAGCAACATGGGATTTGGCTTCA
Source organism: Sinocyclocheilus rhinocerous (assembly GCF_001515625.1). Taxonomy (NCBI): domain Eukaryota; kingdom Metazoa; phylum Chordata; class Actinopteri; order Cypriniformes; family Cyprinidae; genus Sinocyclocheilus; species Sinocyclocheilus rhinocerous. Next base: position 566,221 of record NW_015649568.1, on the reverse strand, counting down.
CTATCATCGGTGGTGACGAACCAGATGAGTTCTTACAGGTCAAAAGTGTCATACCGGACGGGCCTGCTGCACAGGATGGGAAAATGGCTACAGGTAAACACACACACACACACACACACAC
>NW_015649568.1:558536-565448 GCF_001515625.1 Sinocyclocheilus rhinocerous | reverse complement strand
CTCTTTTCTTCTTTGTTCACACACACACACACACACACACACACACACACACACTTGCAGCAGGTCAATGTTTTATCAGCTCTAATGTGCTATTCTCACTCAAACAGAGCTTCCAACTGGTCAGTCTTTCTCAATCTCTGTTTGTGCCCACACTACTGCCGAGGTTGCGGTGTGAATCTGTCATTTTATTGGTTGATAGGTAAACCATTTAAATTCAAAATCAGTTTAATCAGGTGGACCTCGACTTTTTCAGATCCGAGTCCTTTCAAAACCTGAATGAATTAATAATAATTAATTCCCTTACAAATTAAATTTAAGTAATCAAGTCATTACAAGTGCGTTAGGGACATCCAAGGGGTTAAGAGCTTTTACGGACAGTGTATTTATTGGCTTTGTGTGTCATCCACAGCAGGGCACGTGTCCATTAATCACAGAGGTGCTTTCTGAACCCTGTAACTCCAGTCCAGCCTAGTGGGAGTGTGACTGCGGCAGCATTACTCACACACACATGCATCAACATTGAAATATCTCGTACATTCAGAGGGACCCACAGTGCAGAGTTCAGAATATAGTCAATGCGTCTCCCATGATGCCGTTTTATTGTATTATTATTGTTGTTGGTAGTTGTAGAAATGATCCTTTCTGCTCCTTTCCTCTCCTTTCTGCTCTCTTCCACCCTTCATGCTCCCTCTAGACTCCTTGTCCTACTTGTGCTGTTTTGCAGTCACACACACACACACACTCAGACAGTGCCGTGGAGGAGCTTCAGGTCTACGCCAGTGTGAAATATTAAATTTTGCTGGATTAGGGAGCTCGGAGAGGAAATCAAACACAGACACAAACGTCCTTCGCATATGGACATACATACAGTACACAACCATCACTATTGTTGGGGAATGTTACTTTTGAAGACCTTATGTAATCAGAATATGAGTTTTGTTGATTTTAGTCCATGTGTGTTAGCTTTGAGGCTAATCTGTATGCTAATTTCCTCTGAAATGTTGCTTTTAACCATTAAAAACTGACTGAAATATTAATGATTCATCCTGCGCCACAGATTTAAGTCCAATCAGATTGACTCTAGAATGAGATTTTTTTATTTTGGCGTTATCTAATGCTCACTTAAATTTAATCCTTAAAAATAACTATTTTAATACTCTGCATTATAATCTAGGCATAAATTGACTTTGATCATTTTAATATGATTGATTTTGTTTTAGTGCTATATTTTTTTGGGGAAAGTAGTTTAACATGAAGATAATAATTGGTCATTTGTTATTGATTTTGAATGTACAGTACACCATATACAAGATTTACATTTTCAAATAATTAATGTTACTTTTCTGTTCATTAGGGATGTTTGCTAAGACAAGTCTCACTATTAATACAGTTTTATTCATATTTTGTGAGTATGTAACATGTTAAAACATTTTACTCCAACACTAACCACCAGGGGTGTAACGGTACACAAACATGACGGTTCGGTACGTACCTCAGTTTGGATGTCACGGTTCAGTACGGTTTCGGCACAGCAGTGGGGAAACTAAACATAAAAATTGCTTTTTTTTTTATTAAACAGTGGTTTATTGAACAAATTTCTCTTTTTCTTTAAATAAATTGAATTATAATTAAAATTTCCTTAGGGATAAAAATCTACCTTAGCTTATGCTCTAAACTATAGGGAGCCCTTTTACATTACTATAAGGTTACAAGTAACATCAGAGCACAAGCTTAAATTTAATTATTATTTATTTGTAAATATAATAATCAACACTCAACTTAAAGAAATGTATGCAAAACATGTAAATTGCACATAATGCAGTTTTTAAATTAACTTCTAAATTATAAAAATTTTATTTGTTGTTGAAATTTATTAATTTACACAGTGCCTCTCATAACTCATTTCATAACAGATTTATTTAAACATACATTAAATAATTAAGACATCACTAACAGGTAAAGAAAAATATAATGATTATAAAGTCTAATATTTCGCGAAATGCTCTTCTCTGCTCTTCATTTCTCTAGCGAACTAAGCTGTGGACACTGATGACTTGCCTGAGGTAAATGAAATGCTATGTGACATTTTGTTTACAAGCTGCTTTATTGACGTCTTTCCGCGGTCGAAACACTGATTGAGCGATTACATGAGGCATGAGATGTTCATTCATGTTTATTTCACATTAAAACTAGTAGTAAAGAGGTCGCCTGAGGTGTTTATACAGTGATCTGTCACCCCACATTAAAGAGCGGCAAAACGGCATTTATTGTTTGAATTTCCTGAAAAAAATTGACATAATTTGAAAGATGAGACTTTGTTTCTTATCAAAAGTAACAATATAACTGTAAGTTTACAATGAAGTTTCACTCGTGCAGTGGTTAATACAATGCTGTATTTGTTCGGTACACATGCGTACCGAACTGAAAGACCCGTACCGAAAATTTTCGATCCGAATACATGTACCGTTACACTCCTACTAACCACCACAATAATCATAACAACTGTTTAACACCTATCCACAAATTAACATTAATGTGATGTAAACATGCCATGTATTCCTCTCTCTCCTGGCTAACTGCTTCCTTGATGAATGAAAACTATTATGCAGAGTGCTGGGATTTGCTGCGTGACATGCTTCACTTCCTAAATCTTAGAGCCCTGCTATCCAGCCCATCCACGCCCACTATAGATGCCTCTGTGGCACTGATGTTTACTCTGCCCCTCCTCGCAGCTGTGCCCGATTCTTCTCATAAAGAACTTAAGCAGATAATGAGTTAAATCAGGTGCACCAGTGTGCTGCTGAGGGACAGGAAGCACACAAGTCAAATGCCTGTTGGAGGTTCTCTGCATTTGATGTTTAGAGCTTCATTTGTATAGAATGTCTATTGTGGCTCAGCAGCGATGTTTTGGGGATTGTGTATTGATTGTGTTTGGTTAGAATGCCAGTCACAGAGCAGTGCTCCTCTGGTTTCCGTGTATGCACAGACATAAGATGTCTCAGACGTTTGTTCCCAGAGCTCTTCTTATGTTGTCTCGCTATGATTAGTTTTACGCAGCACCTCTTTCTCTTGAAGACTGTAGTTCAGCTACAGAGCTTATAGTTTTGTTCTGTTTTTCAGCTTATATATATCTGACAGAGCGTTATATATTGATATATTTAGATATTTAAAAAATAGTTAAGATGTTTAATTAATTTAATATTTAAAATATTTCTATATTGCAAATTTCAAATATTTCTAGTTTTGTTTAATCTTAGCAGCATAACAATTTGAGTAAAAAGTTCAATGCAAAAATGAAGAATTTCATGATGTAGAAGGAAAATTATTTGTTCAATCAAAGAAAGTACAATTTCATCTTAGTAAAAATTAAAAATGTTTAATGTAAGAACTAAAAAAAACTCAAGGCATGTGTTCACACTGCTTTTTGTTAAATTAACAGGAAACAAAATATTAGATCATTTTAATTTTAATAAAACAATAAGTAGCACATAATAAGTATCTGTGCACAACTTTGAGTGATGAATTCATCATTTGAATCAATTAATTGAAACTGACTATTTGAACTGGTTCATGGAAATTAATCAATGTGTTATTACACATTTTTTTCTATTAATGTTTAAATGAGACACCCTATTATACATCTCTATTTAAATGCTCACATACTAGTCACAAAAAGGTGATAGCGATAACCCAGCCTTAGTTTGTTGAAGTTTATTTAAACAATTTTAGTGGCTCTTATTATCCAGTGTCAGCATTCACAAGTATATATTAAAGTAGAACATAATATGGGAGCTGTCGAATTTTGAATTTTTTTAAGTTTGAATTTTAAGTGGATGATAATGTCTTGTTTGTAGGAGTGCAGTGATCTGGTTTGCCCTGTGGAGCGTCGGCTCAGACTGATGCTGACATAAAGCTAGGTGTGATACAGCCCGGTCACACCGATATCATTTGCTCTCTGGAAGCATGTGAAATTATTGATTGGAACACCAGAGGCTCTAGGCAAATGTTGAACGTATTTACTGAGATTAGTTAAAATTCCTGCACACAACACACAACAGTCAGAAGGGGACAAGCCTATCAATAGATGCGTATGGCACTGCATGAAATGTCTCTAGGAAACCAGTAGCACAACAGACACACTGGGTGAGACCCCGTGATCTTATTTATCCCACAAATACATTCGCCACATTTGGTGGAATATTGAGCATCTTCTCATTTCCATAATAATTGCATTTCTGATATTTAATTCTTTGTCAGCATTCAAAGATGGAGGGCAAAGCTTTTATTAGGCTTGAAACATACTCTGCGGAAACATTAACGCAAACACTACACAAGCTCGATTTCACATTCCGGCACTGAATGTGAAACTGAACTGAATGAGTGAACAAACATCGGAAGGACTGGTAAACTTCTTGATAAAAGGGAAGTGAAGATCACAAGTAAGTCCTGAAGCATGGCGATACTTTAGGATTGAGAAAAGGATTGAGTCCCTCAAATTGTTCCTTCGACTGGTGCTCTGTAATTGTCACAGTTGCCAGGGGAGACGACATGAATAAATATTGGATGACTGAAATCGTTGCAAATTGGGGAAAGTTTTTCACCCTGATTAGACAGACTGTTCTTATTGGGTAAAATGTATTTTCCCCATCAGTAGTTCTGTTCCAAAACCTAGAGATATTTTGCTGTCAGTGTTCTTTACGTCGGGCAAAACGATTGATTTGGAACATTATACCCAGGCAGCGAGCCACACAAATGGTGCTTTTCATGTGAAGCACACAGGAGATTTGACTCCTCTAGTTAAAAAATCTTAAAGGAATACTAATGGTATTTAATGATAAGTTGGAACCAATCCCAAGCAGTCCTAATGAGATAAGGCTCAGAAATAAGTTTGAAAATAAAAATGAAAAAAAAAAAAAAATTCTAATGATAAACTTACATTCCCTTTCAAGGGAACTTCGAACTGCATCCTCTAGGGGTCGCTATGGGGAACGCCTCGAAGCTCTTAAATCCATGCTATGGTAAGTGCACACGCTAAGCTTTGTGCACTTTCTGAAATCCACATGGTGGTAAGTGTGCACACTGAGCACTTTGCGCACTTTCTAAAATCCACATAGTGGTAAGTGTGCACGCTAAGACTGTGCGCACTTTCTGAAATCCTGTATGGTAAGAGTTACGCGTTATTAGCCTCGTTCCCTTTCTCTGAGTTGTCTTAGACCCCGGTACCCGCTTTGGGCTCCACTCAACCAGTGTGTCTCTGTTGACACACTTTGTCTATATTGGCTATCGTTGGTTAAGTGAACACTTAAGTCATATACATACAGTATAATATGATCTATTTTTCAGAGGCATTATGGGATATGATTGTTTGATTCATAGATTAAGTAGTCTTTTTCAATTGCTTATACATATTTTTGACTCTTCTTGGAGTTTTTAGACTAGTCGACTAGTCGTTTACAAAATTTCCATTTAAAGATTAATGATAATAGTCATGGTTGCATCCCTAGTTGCCACCCGTCATAAAGCAGAAAAATAGAAGACAGAGACGCAGTGTGTAGCTACTGCTGCCTCACAAAATTATGTCTGAGGAGATGACAGATGAAAGTTCAATACTGTACCTGTACCCAAAAAAAGTTAACTTGAAAGTTCTCAAAGTTCTTTTTGTACCTTTTGTACAGTCAGTTATAGTTACTAACTCTCTCCATCTCCCTAAGCTCATATTTTGAATATGATTCATTGGCCAAAAAAAAAGAAGGAAAAAAAAGTTAAAAAGAAATTGGACTGATAGCATTATTTTATAATAAAATAATTCCAGGTTCAGTCAAACTATCAAGAGCTCTTGTGTTAAAGGACATGATCTATCAGGACTAATGGTATTGATCAGCTAGCTAATTTCAGCACTTCGTTTGCAAGATACTTGAGATGGTGTGCAGAAAGCTGGCATCCTAACGCACACAACTGAAGGGCGTTTATGTGTGCTTATCACTGGCGGTAGAGAGGCAGCAATGTGATGAAAAGTGTGTGTGAAGAACAGACAGGCAGCTTTCATCCGAAGGCTCGGTGACCTCCACAGCTGTCACACACGCTCCAGACTCATTTCCAGCTCTGCTGCGAGAGGAGTGCCATCACCCTGCAATTACAGCTGAGGAAAACAGAGTAGATTTCTGCACTCATCTGTTGACGACCGGCCACTTTAGAATACATATGAACACAACGGATGTGTACGTCACTCACTCATGCAAGCAAACATACACGCATCCTCTCTGTGTAATTCTGCTGTGAGGTTTTGTTTGTGCCAAAACCTAAAAAGAAGCCTAATATTTTCTCATCACCGATCAGCAACATGTAATAAATAAACAGGAAAGAGAAAAATTAAACAGTAAAGTAAATGAGTCTTGCTTTATTCATTCTGCAGATATCTAAAATGCCTTTCTGTTCCCTTTCAAGGGAACTTCGAACTGCGTCCTCTAGGGGTCGCTATGGGGAACGCCTCGTCGTGACCCGTGTCTGAAGCATACATTCAAAAAACACCAACAACATGTTGGCCGGCGACAGCCCATGACGTCACTACCGGTGCGACTATAGTATAAATAGGCGCCGGGAGAACACGTCATTCTCTTCTTCGTCTTCATTGACTGTTTTGTTTGAAGCGTGCATTCCGTGGTAAGAGCGATCATTCTTCCTTCATTATGGCGAGCACTTGCGAGACGTTTAGAAGATGTGTGCATCCGTGTCATCGTTATTTGACACCTGATGACACACATGATCTTTGCGTCTTATGTTTGGGCGAAGAGCACGCACGCGATGTCCTCGAGGGGGCAATCTGCGTTAACTGTGAGCGTTTTTCGATGAAAAAGCTCCGCTCTCGTTTGTCTCTCTTTTCGAGGAAAGAGGGGCAGCCATCTGCTCCCCGCG
>NW_015649568.1:544931-557859 GCF_001515625.1 Sinocyclocheilus rhinocerous | reverse complement strand
AAGAAGCTGAGGCTGAGCCTTCCCAATCCTCCTGCCCTGCGTATGATGAGCTTTTGGAAGTTATGGATCGTGCCACGGCGAGGCTGGACTTGCCGTGGAAGCGGGCCAAGAAAGTGACGTCGCGAGGTCGTCTCGATGAGCGTTATCTTTCTGACCATAGCCCTCCAGCTCAGGTGAGCCTTCCTTTTCTTCCTGATCTCCATACAGAGATAGAGAAGGAATGGAAGAGGCCGTTTTCCTCACGCATCCATTGGTTCCAGCATACGAGTTATGCCAACATCGAGGGGATGCGCTAAAGCGGCTATGAGAAGATGCCCCCTGTTGAAAAGACGCTGTCTAGCTATCTCTCTATCAGTGAGATATCCTCTCTTAAGACTTCCTCCTTGCCATCTAAGCCCCTTCAGGATACATCTTGCTTAAATAGCAGGGCATACGCAGCAGCAGGTCAGCAGTTTCCACAAAAATATTAAGTGAAAACAGTTTTCAGTAGGCCTATAAACCATTAGTAATGGCTTAACTGATCACAAATAATTACTGATAATAATTAGGCAGCAAAGCAGCATATTAGATTGATTTCTGAAGGATCATGTGACACTGAAGACTGGAGTAATGATGCTGAAAATTCAGCTTTGATCACAGAAATAAATTACATTTTAAAATATCTTTAATAGAAAACCAGTATTTTGTATACAAAGACAAAGTACTTATGTCTGAAAACTTTTCAAACATACTTTTATTCGGTTTTGCATTTGGATATATATTTTAGACATTATCAAAGACTACATAAATACATACAAACAAATAAATAAATATATACATACATACAGAGTATTGTTTTAAATTATTATTTCTTTATTAACTTTTTCAAACTTTCCAGATGGCAGTGGCAGCAGTGGCATAGATGGCATTAGAGATGAGCTGCAACAGGATCAGTTAGAATTGGACACTGGTACTGTGTGTGTGTGTGTGTGTGTGTGTGTGTAAAGTTTCGTTTATTTTAATATTTTAAAGTTGGACTATCTTAAACTATGCATAATATATATTTTTTTGTTGTTGTCAGAAATTAGCTGCATAATGAATGCATTATTCTCTGTATTTTACTTTTGTATTGCAGATGAGTTAGAGAGAGCAGGCAAGCAGCTAGGCATAGAAGGCAGTGAGAAAGAAGATGATTTAGGGACTTTGGAATCAGGACCAAAACAAGTTAATCTCAAAAATTATCCAGTCACCAGATTTGGTCTACAAAAAAGATCCTTTCAGCAAAGATGGTTTGACACTTTTGAATGGCTGGAGTACTCTGTTAACAGAGATGCCACATTCTGCTATGCTTGCAGGATACATGGAAAGCATCCAGCACGAAATAATAAAGATTCTCTGATCAACACTGGAGGCTTTTCAAACTGGAAACGAGCTCTGGACAGTTTCAGAGAGCATGAAGCAAGTTTAGGGCACAAGGCTTCAGTGCTTGCTTGGAAGAATTATAAAGCCAATTTAATAGAAGGCAGTGTTGTTGAGAAAATTAATGTGGTACAAATTGGTGACATTGTTGACAGACGCGAATATTTGCGCAGAATTGTTGCTGTGACCAGCTTTTTTGGGAAGCAAGGTATTTCTTTTCGTGGACATGAAGAAGCAGAGTCTAGTGGAAATCAGGGGAACTTTTTGGAGTTAATGAAACTCCTGGAGCAATTTGATCCCTTCCTTCAAAGCTACCCCATGAACTGAATTTGGTACTTTGTCACACTTGTAGGGCTGTACCAGAGGCAGATGACTTTTTTGAAACATTAGGGAATGTGTATTCCTTCTTTAGTGCATCAATGGTCAGTCCTCAAGCATTTCATGACACACAGAAACAACAAGGTTTAGAGAACAGTGAATTTGTCCAGCTCTCTAAAACTAGATGGGAATGCCAGCTCAACTCGGTCAAAGCTGTGCTTGAAAATCTGACTGCTTTAAGATGCCTGGAAAAAGTTGCTACACCCATAGCAATTGGGCTGCTGTCAAAACTGTCCAGGTTTTCTAGTGTGTACATGCTTGTAATGTTCAAGAGTTTGCTATCTGCTACAGAGGGGCTCCATAAGTATCTCCAGAAAGAATCTGTGGACCTGGCACAAGCAACACTCTACAAAGATGCTGTTCTTGAAACACTGACCTTAATGCGGAGCAGTGAAGAAACAGCAGAACAGCTCTACAAGGAGACAAAAGTAATTTGCGAGTCCAATAACATCTCAGAGATCCTGTCTGGTCCCCGCCGTAAGCAGAGGCGGATGGATGATTACGCAGTGGATTCCACTTTGGGCACTAGGGCTCCATGTGATACTGGCAACCAACTTAAACATCATCTTTTGTATCCATGTCTTGACCGCATGATAAGTGAGCTGAGCAACAGATTTTCTGGTGTTGGGGAAAAGCTCATGAAGGGCATTCAAGCTTGCAATCCAGCAGCTGATGACTTTCTTAGTGAGGAATCTCTAAACCTCATTGCAGCACATTACAAAATCCAACTTTGTAAAGAGGAAATTCTGGTAGCGAAACAGTTCCTGGCAAAAAAGAAGAAAGAGGGTGCTGTCTCTGACATGGCCAGTGCTTACAAACTTCTTGATCCCGACATGTTTCCTACCCTGAGCTTGGTTTTTCAAGCAGCTCTTACAATACCGGTCAGCAGTTCCAGCTGTGAGCGGTCATTTAGTGCATTGCGTCGTCTACATACATGGCTTAGGCGAACAATGGGCCAGAAGAGACTCAACCATTTGGCTGTTCTGTCAATTGAAAAAGGAATTCTCAGCACTATAAATACTAGCATGGTAATTGACCGTTTTGCTCAAGTCAAGTCTCGGAGATACTCTCTGATGATTCCACCCTCAAAGAAATAGAGAACACAGAAAGATAGATTGTAAAGAAGGATAAAAAAGTCACCAAGAGCATGAAGTAGACAAGATACAAGCAGCAAGACAGATGAGAGTTATGAGAGATGAGAGAACAATAAGAGAAGGGAGGAGAGGCTGTAAAAAGAAAGAAAGAATGAGACAGTAGTGCTAGCATAAATGAGAAATCGGAGTTCTCCTCTCACATGAGAGTTGAGTTCTCTGTTTTCCCAGAGCACCTGGAACCGGCAACATCAGGCGAACTAGGCCCTTCCTCTGCCTCCCTGGTGCGCTGAGTTTTTGGCTAAGCTTGCAGTACGCTTAGCCTTCTGATTTCTAACGAACATGCTATAGGTTGAGCCCCCTCTCGACTGAGAGCTAGGTGTGATGCTCCCTCAGCTAGGTAACTTACTGCTAGCCATTCCAGCATTTTACCATAGATCAAGCTGATGGCTTCTCAAACATTTTGTTCTGGTGATGTACCATTACCATCTATGGGCTGCTCTTTCAGAGTGCCACGAGAGCCCCTTAGGATGGTATCTTTAAAATCCATCGAAGAAGTGAATGACGTGTTCTCCCGGCGCCTATTTATACTATAGCACAGGTAGTGACGTCATGGGCTGTCGCCAGCCAACATGTTGTTAATGTTTTTTGAATGTATGCTTCAGACACGGGTCATGACGAGGCGTTCCCCATAGCGACCCCTAGAGGACGCAGTGTCTCGTTCCCTACTCAGGGAGCCATGGTTACATAAGTAACCTGCGACGTTCTGGGGGGGGCACGCCAATAATGGAGCACGCCAATACACAGCACGCCAATAATGGAGCAGATAGTCAAAATAGTTAGTTTGATATTAGCGTGTTGCTAAGCTAATGGCTCCACATTCTTATTGACACAAAAATACACAGCACACACAACTAATGGAGCAGATAGTCAAACTTGATATTTTGACATTAGCATATTGCTAAACTAGCGACTTAGCATGCTCTTAAGCACAAAAATACACAACACACAAATAAGGGAGCAGATAGTCAAAACTGCTAGAGTTATAATAACTTAGCACTCATAAGCACAAAAAAATACAGACAAATAATGGGTGTATAGTTTATTTTTAATTATTATTTGTAATGAACTTGTATCAATACTTTTCTTAATTGAATCAAATACAAGAATCAACATTTTTTTGACCCATCCACCATCTTGGATCATTTTTGTCACTGTGCTTATTCCAATGCTTTCTGGGAATGAGTTATCTTGTAAAGAAGCATAATTATGTTTAAGTTTATGCCTACCTTTTGAAACAGCCTTGGCTTCTGGCCCAAATATATACCTATTAGTGTTAGCATATGCTAATATATCTTTCTTTGTGTCTAATTATTTTCCAGGAGATGTGATTGTCTACATTAATGACGTCTGTGTCCTGGGCACCACCCACTCTGATGTGGTGAAGCTTTTCCAGTCAGTGCCAATCGGACAAAGCGTAACCCTCGTCCTTTGCAGGGGTTACCCTCTTCCGTATGACCCGGAGGACGCAGCCAGCACTTTGCTGTCCCCCCTCAGTCTAATTGATCGCCCTCTGCTGGTCAACGGACGGAATAGCTATGACAGCTACATGGAGTACATCTCCCGCACCGCTCGCTTCGTTGACCCAATCCAAACGATGTTGGTGCACCCTCACCCTGGAGACACCCACCTGGACGCCGGACTGCTGGAGGACAGTGTCTCAGTGGCGTCGTCAGGGGCGGCCGGAGGAGAGCTGCTAACAGTTACCATGGTGAAAGGGGCGGATGGGTTTGGATTCACCATAGCAGACAGTAATGGAGGACAGAGGGTGAAGCAGATTCTGGAGGCGCAGGGGTGCCCGGGGCTGTGCGAGGGCGATCTGATTGTGGAAATTAACCAGCAAACCGCGCTAACGCTGTCACACACACAGGTGGTGGAGCTGCTAAAAGAGTGTCCTGTTGGAGCTGAGGCCACGTTGGTTGTGCAGAGAGGACGGGCAGGTAAGGAGACTTTTGAATGTTTTTGGGTTTTGTGTGTGTTTTATGGATATGGAAAGGCCTCTTATTTGGTTGATTAGTCCATCTTGCCCTTCTTAGCAGTTTTATAATTCACTCCTCGGCTTTCTCAAAGAACCTTCGCTGTGCAGAAAAGCACTGTGGGTAAAAATAGACTCTGGCACATAATTACACTAGTGTACAAACATACATATGCACTACTTGTGTGCTCAGTATATTTATATCCTGCATTCTGTACAAGGACTGTTGCATAATATGCTTTCACAAACACACACACCTAAAATTCACAAACTAGCACACTTAAAGACTCTCTGAAATCAGTTTAGGAGTTTTGTGGCTTTTAGCATGCCTGTTAGCGTTGAGGCTAATTTATATGCTAGTGTATGCCTTATTTACTGTTGCTTGGCCAAATATCGGAAGCGAAATCAGTAATTTCAATAGGAATCTGCACATGCGTGAGGGCGAAAAAGTTCCCCATGCAGATTTCGCTCATGTTTCAAATGGTCACGCAAATTTGCAGCACTAACCAACAGAAAGCTGCTTGGTTTGAAAGTGACTTTGGTGAGCTTTATGCATTACTGTGTTATTGACAATAGAAATAGGATTTTTTTTTTGCCCACAAAATGTTGCCTAAATTTTGCCAATGTAACCTCACCTCAGTGAAACAGACCAAAGGCAAAAGGCTACTGGCTATTGACCACTTGGATATGTCCCACCTCCAATCTAGGAAAGAAAACAGCAGTCATCAAGCCATTTCATTGGCTTCACTGAGTCTTTAAAGTTATACTGAAATCAAAATTGTTCCCAAAACTGATGCCAAACAGCTATTTAAAGCTTCACACGTGGCATTTAGCATTGATGTGCTTTCCAGCACACAAGCACTTCCTACACTCACGTACACCGTGTCCCAGACACCTACACTGTCTCACATACAAATTATGGTTTGCTGGTTCAGTGTCTAGCTCTCAAGGGGCAGTGATTCAATGCTGATTATTTTACAGTGCTGTTGATTACTGCTGGTGATAACTTGTTTCTCACCCGAGAATGATTTTAGATTCTAGATTTTTAGATTCTCCCCAATTACTGGAATGTTCTTTTATTTGTTCCTTTATTTTATTATAATAACATATAATAATTTTTTATTGTTTTTTTTTTCACTTTCCCCAAAACCAACTGCCCTTAATACAATACCGTAACTCAATACTTCAAATATATACTAAATTTATATATTAAAGTTTAGATTTAAAAAATGCATTTTTGCATAAGAAAACGCTATCATATGTCCTGACATAAGATTCATTTTAGAATTATACTTCTTTTGGTTTTCACAGATGTGTCCCTACTTTTGTGAGACTGACAGATGTATGATTATTTTTATTAAATCCGGCAGAATCAAAGTCATCCCTCAATCTGAAGGTCTTATTTTGATATTTATTTTCATTATTTTGATATTAACAAGGTCATACAGACACTCGTGGGTTATATATAGTTTTATCATTTTAAGTATAATTTTTTATTCTTTCTTTCAGCTAAGCTGAAAATGTGTTTGAAACCATCCGGTAGTATTGATGTATTCATTCATTCAAGTGAATACTAGATTCATATTGAAGTATTTGACATATTAATGTAATATATCACAGTGATATTGGTTGATGGGTGAAAAAACACATTTGTGAGAAAATGGAAAAAGCAGAATGTTGAACCAAATTTAGGTGACTATCTCTGAGCATATTTAGTAGACTAATTCAATGACACATCTTTTTTTTTTTCAGTTCTATAGCCTGTTTTGTCTGTTTTAGTACTCAAGAATCGGGGGTGTGCATACAGCCTGTCCACCATGTCAGAGCAAAGTAAGCATATAATTTGATCTCTAATTGCAGTTGGAAGCACTTACCGTTTTATTTTTTTAGGCCTGTGGTTTTAGGCCGAGATTTATTGTCATTCATGTTAGGAAATGAAAAGACAGTAAAAGCCAATCCACATGCACCAGTCTATACTGTAGAAAAGCAGCTCATTTGATACATTTTAGTATTGAATAAAAAAAAAAGCCCTGCAATGGCTTTAGCTCTAACTGACACCTTGACTGAGAACATATAAGCCTTTTTTAAAAGCAGCTTGAGCCAGTGTGATTTATGACTCGTAGCAATCAGAGTGTCTGTTATAACCCAGAGAGAAAGGGAGAAGGAAAGCAAGAGAATAAATAGATTAAAGATTCAGAACAGAGAGGGAAAAGATAGAACTCTTAACCATCACTGTAGCAAAATTACAACATTTGTTCAAAGCAATTAAGTAATATTACACATTCCTAAATGCATCATAGCATTAAATAAAGAGTAATCTCCTACTAGGAATTTTTTTTTTTTTTCAGGACATTTTCCCCCAGTTCTCATTTCTATAATATGATAATTTTTTTAACTACAGTAAATTAAATTTTGACAATGTTTTTTTGAAACGTTTTAAAATCAGTTATTTTGATTCATTAAAGGAAATACAGCAAATGCTACCATGATGCATACATATTTCAACATTATTTTTTCATGTTACAGTAATGAGAATGAGACACTGTATTTTGCAACTCTAAGGTTTAGACACTCTGTTTACAGTTATTAGAATTGGAGAAATAAAATAAGTTAGATTTTCAATACAATGTCAGAATTCGTCTCTGAGGGTTCATTACAAGAAAATAGGAAAAATTAGGTGAAGAAGAGAAAGATCTAGAGAGGCATCTTGGGAGCTTGTGTGAAGTATGTCTCTCCTCTATGTCAGTGCAGGTCAAAGGTTTACGAGAGAGACATTAAATCCTTGTTAAGCCCCAGTGATCAGTATGCTGGATTACAGCCTCTATGTGATTTACATACAGTATGAAGCACGAATGCACTCCTAAGCGCACACTCTCATAAGTACACATGCATAATTATTGTAGGAGCATGTCTGCTATTGTGCTAATTATACTGACTCCAGAAAGTTTTGGGGAATTTAATGAACATTTAAAAATGTAGGAATGTCGTTGCATTATATAACAAAATATCAAAAGAGCATTTGTTCTAAAGGATGGCAGAAACATACTTTTCAAGCAAAACATTTCACTAAAAACATTTTCTCAACTCAATAAAAAAATTAAGTCATTGACAAAAGGAACGGCAAAATAAATGTTTATTGAGGAAAATCTCTACATTTATTTATTTCTGAATTACACTTTATTTGATAGTTTACTTAATGCAATGACATTGTGATATGCTTACAGTAAGTGGTGACTTAAGTGCCCAAATATTTTTGTTATGATTGTATATACATAGTTGAACAGTATTTTTTATTCTGTTTAGTTTAGTTTATAGGCTATCATTGTGAGTTTTAATTTTTTTAGCTTTATAGTTTCCATTTATTTAGTTTTTATGTTGGTTTTAGTATTATAGATCTGCCAAAGTTAATTAACAACTGGTATAATTTTAAAAAAAAAATCAGAATTTCATAATTTATCAGCACAGTTTAGAGTTACTGCTGTCTTCTCAGGTGGTTGCAAAAAGGTTGCAAGTTTTATAATATGCCATCAAAAACTGAAATTAATTTGTGGCCATTTTTTATTTTATTTGATTTTATTTAGTATATTTTAGTATATTTATTTTTTAGTAATAATAAGCAAACTTTTAAAGACAATAAATGCTTCTTTAGGTGTCCTTATTCTGAGTTTTGGTTCATAGCTTAGAACTCAACTGCAATTTCCAGGCTGCTTCAAAACTGAGCAGTCAGCTCTATTGTCAATCAGTTTGTTTGGAAAGGCACAGAGGTCATCTTGAGTAATCCCAAACTCTTTGGAGCAAATTACAGTAAGGTTATCCGTATTCATTCCTTTGATGTCAATGTGGTGTGATTTGTACTTTTAGTACAAGTAAAGTATAATGAAACTACATTCTGTTAAATAGCCATGTGTGTTTGCAAAGGCACTGATCCACAACCAGGGTGTATGTTTTGTTTCGGGTGCATGTTGGTAGACACACTTCTGTGCCACTAACAGAGTCAGCGTGCTTGAAGGTCATTATGGTCACTTGAATATGAATATGGCCTGAAGTCCCGTACATCAGCAATCTGTCCCATTCTTTTCCTCGTCGTATTCATACAGACTGCACAGTGAGCCATGAAATGCTAAACAGCCTGTAGCATCACGCTACCATTCGAGTTTAACATCCGTCTGTTCAAACATGCCGTGAATGACATAAGGAGGACAGAAGACGATTTGCACAAACCAACAGTTTCTCTCGCAGGGTCAGTTTTATTCAATGCTGCTTCCATCTGTAGTTATCTGCACCTCTTCCTTTCTTCTGTCCTTTTGATGCGCTATATGCCAAGTTTTCTGAAGCCTTACAACTCCTTTAAGTGAGGAAAAAATTTAATTATTCACTAGACATCTTAACATCTGAGTTTGTAAGAGAAGATCTTTTCAATAAATGGGTTTATCCTCTTTAAAAAAAAAATGATTCATTGACAAATCAGTTCTGAGTTCAAGTCTGATTCAGTGATTTAGTCACAAATTTTGAGTTTGTTATTTTCAGTTTACTTGTCAGTTTTCATGATAAAAGTTAAGGTTTTAGTTTGGGATTTTTATGTTGAAGTTAGCATTGGGGTTTGAAATAGGAGTTGGTGCTGAGGGTTAAGATCCATATTAGATTAAGGGGTGGGAGTAAGGAGTTTGGTTGGTTGGATCATGATTAGAAATAGGGGTTAGGTCTAGACTTTAAAGTTTGGGATTGTGGTTCGGGTCAGGGTTCAGTAAAAAGGGCAGGGAGTTCATGATGGATTTGGCTTGGGGTTTGGAATTGGAGTTGGTGCTGAGGGTTGGGATCTAGGTTAGTAGGAGGAAGGGGTGGGAGAGAAGGGTTTGGGATTAGGGTTAGAAATAGTTAGAATTTAGGGGGTTGGATTCAGTGAAAGGATCAGGGAGTCCTTGATGGATTGGGTTGGGGTTTGGAATAGGAGTTGAAGCTGAGAGTAAGGATCCAGATGAAGGGGTGGGAGTAATGGGTTTAAGATAAGGGATAAAAATAGGGATTGGATTTGGAATTTAGGTTTTTTGGTCAGGGTTCAGTGAAAGGATCAGGGAGTCCGTGATGGATTTAGGTTGCGGTTTGCTGTAGGAGTTGACACTGAGAGTTAGGATCAGGTTAGATGAAGGGGTGGGAGTAATGGGTTTGGGGTTTAGGATAAGGGTTAGAAATGGCGGTTTGATTTAGAATTTAGAGGTTAGGGTCAGGTTTAGTTACAGGGTGTAGTGAATGAATCATGGAGTACACAATGGATTTGGGCTGTGGAAACATGTTCATCCATTCATTCATTCTCCAAATCACATGTCCTGTGTATGGTTGTGAGGATGCTGAAAATAGGCAGGAAAACACTCTGGATGGATGAATGCTAATGTCCTACTTGGCTAAAATATGTTATGCCATATGTGAAATGAGCTAGCAAACATTATGTTCTTCAGCACTGACTGCCATATCAAGATATACATGCAGTTTACCAATTAACAAACAGGCCTTCTCCGTTTTACATCTGATCCTGTGTGAGTCAATCACACAAGGCGTACTGTAGCTCACTCACACGGAGGGATGTCTAATGGCAACATTTAAAGGCTTCTCTATGAATCCAATCAGTGGAACAGTCCAGGAGCATTTAGACAGCCTATTATACGCCCTAATAAAACTGTCAGTGCTTCAGTGAAATGATGTGCCACTTCTTAATGTGCCGCAATTTGGCCCCTCTGTCTCACCACTGGACACTGGCCATCCTTTCTAATTACACTAGTGCAAATGTGAGCGTCTCTTGTGAACAGTTTGGTTCACCCTCTCTGTCTCTTTTTTTTATTATGCCAATTTTCTTTATCCCTGCTGATCGATTCTCATCTTTGCTTTCCTTTTATCGTTGGTGTGGGAGTCTAAAGCCAAATCTCAAGACTTCTCCATGGTGTAACAGTGGGTTGATTGTTTATAAATGTCTCATTCATAATGTCCAGATGGTGATGTGGTTTTACTGCCAGATCTCTTTGTCTTTGCAATAATTTCACTGCCCCACATGTCTAGCACTCTTCACTTGTGAAAATGCCCTTGGCTGCTGATTTAAGTGCATTTTGGCATGTTCCCCTGGAATGGTTATCGGTTGGATCTGTCTTTAAAGAGCTGCTCCAGGATCAGAGTCTCCAACCAGAATTCACTGATTTCCAAAGACCCTTCCAGAGCGCCATCTACCGTTTCAATGATTGGCTTATTTAATGAAGATCTTGTTGTTATCAGATAATTGTTGCACTTTAGTATAGGGACCAATTCTTACTATTAACTAGTTGCATATTAGCATGCCTGTTATTAACATATTGGCTAAAGCACATATTCTGGTATTACCGGTGTTGTCACACGCCGATTAACCGGTGGGAAAATTTCCTCACCGACACAACCCTAGCGCAAACATATTCTAAATCCCTAATCCTACCCAATACCTAAACTTAACAACTACCTTACTAACTATTAATAAACAGCAAATTAGGAGTTTATTGAGGCAAATAGTTAATGGTTTGTTAATAGCTAGAATTGGACCTTAAAATAAAGTGTGACCAAAATGATTACTTCATCTCTGAAATTAATCAAATTTAATTAATTTTAACTCAAATTAATTTTTTAGTTACTGTTGTCCATGCTCGCATTAAAGAGCCCATAAAATTGAAGTTTTGTGGCTTGCCTTGTGATAACCAGGCCCAAATAGAATCTGAAAACATTTAGAAAGTTCTATATATCCACACATTCCATTTTTGTTACGTTTTTCACAATACTTTCAAAAAACCTTATAATATCTATAAAGGCATGTACTTTAATTTAGAGGCAAAATTTTAAAAAGACACCTCATCATCACATGAAATTAAATAAATAAATACAAATAAAAGGTTTTAGTGTCTTTTGCTAATGGCAACTAGATTTTAAAGCTGAAGTGTGTAGTTTCTGACCTACCACTATATTGTTTTCAGACTGGTTTCCCTTACATTCCCATTGGTTTTGCTAGTCAGGATGCTCAGAAATCAATGTTCAAAAAGCTTTGAATATTAAGCTGGGATAGAAGAAAGTATTTTAATGTAGAAAACCCAATACACTTCAGCTCTAATTTATTGTCAGGCTTTATTTTTGTCACATTTGTCAAGTTTATATTTGAATAATTTAGACGGTTACACAAGGTGGTGGATATCATTCAGTCTTGTGCTTCCTGTCTCGCTGTTGTCATGGCCACCAGTTAAAGCATCTGCTATTTTGGTTGGTCTGTAGCTGTTGTTTAGAGGAAATGTTCTGTCTAGCTTGGTGTGTGTGTGTATGTGAGAGAGTATGCGTGCACTATTTAAATGACTTTTTAAAGCTTGCATTAATATCTCATATGGTGTGATCAATCCTGCTTATCAGTTATCCTCTTCACTAGCAGCTCTGTCCATCCTAAAGTGTGCGTGTGTGTGTGTGTGTGTGTGTGTGTGTGTGTGTGTGTGAAACAGAAGCAGATGACTCTTAGCTGGTTGAGGAAAACAAACGCCTCTCAGCGTCTCATCAAAGAGCTAATTAGCTCCGACTCTACTGATATTCTTATTAGCTGATTTATACCCATTAACTCAGATATAGGCATGGGACCATTAGCTTACCAGACACATGCTTCACAATTTCAAAAGGAGCTTATGGGGAATTGACAGTGGATGTGAATGCACACACGCATAGACAACTCACATAACATTAATGTCGAAAACATTTACTGGCTTTTTTAAAAAAATTGACAGTTTGGGTCAATTTGATAATGGTTCTTTAACCACAAGTTTCGGAAGTAAATGTACATAACATATTTACATCACTTCACCAAAAAAGCAATGCTCATGTTTTAGCCATTTGACCAAGAAGGACAATCGGCCCCTGACAGGTTATATCTCATCAGCTGGGTCACTCACACTAGGTTAAATGCGGAGAAAGGCTGTTTTCTTAAGCGGAATATGAATTAGGCCAGTAAAGGGCATTTTTATATATTGATATTGTGTATACTTAT
>NW_015649568.1:518238-544700 GCF_001515625.1 Sinocyclocheilus rhinocerous | reverse complement strand
ATATATATATATATATATATTTATATTTAAATACATGTTATTGAATATTCAATATTGCTATATGTGCAACACTCAGTATATGCCATTCGGCACATATTAAATATATTCTAGAGGCAACTCCATACCTCGATGTGCTCAGCAGTCAGACTGCTGCCTGCTGGGTCTGTGTGTATATTATGAATAAATGAAGATTAATGCTCCCCATCTGATCTCTGTGCTGCTTAAATCTTGTTTAGTTAATGAAATGCACCTCAGTCATAAAGCAAGCACTAGATGGTAAGCAAGTCATTGATTTGCGGCAAAGTGGACATCAGATGTCCTGAGTGTCCACAGCATATTTTAATCAGTATGCACTAGAGCCCACACATGAGAGGCTGGAAGGAGATATCATTATGCTTAAAATCACAATATACAGAAAAGCTTAATTGTTCTATACAGTCCAAGAAAATCAATATTATAAAATTTTATCAAGTATATATATATATATAAACACACACATACACACACACACAGGTGCAGCCGGGGAAGGTGGAGGGTTTCTAAAGCATGCAAGTATTTGACTGTTGAACATATATACAATATATATATATATATATATATATATATATATACTGACACTGAAGGCTGGAATAATGGCTAAATTTTTTAATATATTTAAAAAGAAAACAGTAATTTTAAATTGTAGCAATATTTCACAGTATACGTTTTTTCCTGTATTTTTTATCAAATAAATGCAGCCTTTGTGAGCATAAGAGACCCTCGCAATGGGACCCTGCCGTTAACCAGCCTCATGCAATTAAAAAATTAAACGGTAAAACTGTGAAGCACAAATGGATTCATAAAACAACATATATTTTTTCATAAAAAAGCAACATATCATTATAGTTTTTCAAACAAAACACATTTTTATAGTATTATTATATTTAGCATTACTGTTGTTATGCTTTTAATTCTAATATAACAACAGCAGCAACAACAACAATAATACAATAATAATTAATTAATTAATTAATAATGATAATGATATTAAATTTGATTTGATCACAGTAACTAAAACTTCCTATGTGACAGTTTGCCCCGCTATATTCTGTTTGTTGTCCAAACGCACATGAAAAGACTCTTTCTGTACTGTAGGATCTTCTCTCCCTGTTGTCATCCTCCCCTCATGTGATCACCAATTAGTGAATAGCAAATTTGGACAAGTAGGCAACTTTTCCGTAATTGCCAGATGGCAAGATGTTGTGAGACACATTTACTGATAGAAGCCTGTCTGGATTACGTTTTCTCCTAGTCTCACCTGCATTATACAAATTTACGGCATTTGATGAATGTTATTAGTATAATATGCTTTATATGCATCAAGGATGTTGCAGAATCTAGGGAGTGATTATTTGAATGTGTCATACAGTGCAGGTTCAAATTGGGCGAGATATTTAACAGCCGCATCCGTGAGCTGATTAAGACTTGTGAAGTGATGTGAACTACATTAGGAATCGAAATTCGAGCGTTGTTATTCACTGACCTTTTCTGTTTTCTGTGTTCATTTATTGTGATTTATAGCCATTGACCGGCTTGCACCAACAGCTCCTGTTTTTTAGCAAAGCACTACTTTCAGCAAATATTTTCTTTTTTGGTAAAGTATGTTTTCATCTTTTTGCATCAGAAGACCATTTGATTTTCACCCATTGATGAGGCTTGATATGACTTGTATATGTGCTCTCCAGAGCACTGTTCCATTCATTTCTCTATCCATACAAATGAAGCAAGCCACTTTTCTTTCCTTTCAGCTAGTGTCACTGATTTCTTGCTCAGCCTTGCTCACTGAAGCAGCCCAGTTGTGGCCTGTTGGACTCTCTGCTCCTTATTTGATGACTCGTGCCCAGCCGACGGCAACACGCTGCACTTTGCTTTTTAATCAGCCAGTTACCGTTATGCTTGTGTCGTAAATGCACCATGAAGAAAGAGTATCAGTGTGTGATTATTTATTTCGATTAGAATTTAGTGTGCATTAAAATACTTATTTTGTGTGAGGCTGCTGCATGTCAGATTCTTTATGTAGGCTGTACGTCCAAATAGAGCTGAGGACTGTTTCTGTATTATACATCAGAAACTCAAAAAGGTCACCTTCACATTAAAAATACATTATAATGCATTATAATCACAATCAGAGGATCCTGAGTTTCCAGCCTGGTCTCATTGTTTATATGTAGGTGTCTGTACATGACATTATATACATTACATATTCTTTTTTTGCATGTTTGGGTATGCTGATGTGAACAATGTGGACACAACAAAAATGTAAAGTGTTACATATTTACAAATTTATATAAAAATTAGGGTTGTCAACGTTAAAATAATGTAACGTAATTAACACAAAATTACTGAAGCGCAATTTCTATTTAACCAAGTTTTGTTTCACTGTTTGCGATCAGATCATTTTAAACCACTAAACTCTGGGACGTTTTTCAGTCCAATGATCCAGTAAGGGAATGCATTCAAACAGTCAGTCCAAAACAGCGCTAATGTAAAGAAAACCAGGCTGATCACATCAGAGATGGCGGAGAGAATAGAAACTCATGTTGCATTTTCAGTGAATTATTCATTTAGTGTTACGCTTTAAAACACGAGCTCTGGCATATTCTGTGATTGTCTCTGAGGAGCGTGAGCCCTCATGCATCGCACTGTGTGAAATACGGACTGAAAACATCCCACGGCTGTATGGCCAGATGATAGGCCTACGCACGTTTCTCGTCTGGATAACCAGCATCTCACTAGTAAAGTTTTATTGGATGAGGATTGCAATCAAGGTAAAGAAGATTGCGATGACGTACAGGAGTCGTACAGTAAACATGCGTGAGTATGATATATGTGCAAACAAACCATGTATGAGCGCTCTCGATGCACTCAACATGCATTGTATTTATGCACAGACACATTTCTGAACATTCACATTGTTTCCATTCACATTCAGGATTATGCTTTGATTTGTCATTTTTTGGTTCTTTAATGTTTTTTTGGTCTCCAAGTGTCCTTTTTTGGAAAAGACATCAAATTGTATTTTTAAAATAACTTGCAGAAAATACAGTTTTGTGAGAATCACCCTTCAGTCTTTTGGTTTACTTTGCTGGATATAGCAAATAATGACAAAATGTTAAACCAGATAAAGAGGGTGTATGCTTAATTTAATGTTAAATTTAAAAATTTAACAGCCCTAATAAAAATCCTAAATCTAAACATAACCACTTTTCAAAAAAATAGTGTTTTTTATGCATTTTCAGCATATTCAGAAAATGTGTTAAATGTAATGGTTAAATGTTAAGTAATGATAAAAGTCATTCACTTTAAAGTTATTCTTGTTCAAAATTGTCATTTTTTGAACCGAGGTAGCACTAGAATCATAGAACAGAATAAAATGTTTAACTGTGTTAAATAAATCCCATTGATCACAAATACAGTACATAAATAAATAAACCCAATTGATCATAAATAGAATCAACCAATTAATTCCATGAATTAAATATTCATAGATTATTCATAGAGAGGATTTGTAAACATCTATATCTGTAAAGTTGTTCATATGTAAATGATTTGCATTTTAGATTATGTCAGTACGTGAATAATGTATGTTTTAGTGTCTAGGAAAACATAAGTAAATGTACAGTACATGTGGTATAACCACGGTTTCGGTAAAATACATGGGAATACTCATGACATCAGTTAAATTCAATTAGAATTTTGTGTACATTAAACTACTTATTTTGTAGGAGTGAGCATGTCAGATTCTTTATGTAGGCTACTCATCCAAAAAGAGCAAAGGACTATTTCTGAATTATTTTACTGATGTTTTATACATCAGAAGTCAATATAATCGCTATTTTAATCACAATCAACCTGGAGCCTTAAAGAGCAGATATACTGTTCTGACCAGTGTTAATTTTGACAGCAAATTTTTATTTAGTCTTAATCATAGTCTTTTGACTAAAATGCCATTTAGTTTTAGTCGTATTTTAGTCATCTGAATTGTTTTAGTTTTAGTGTAGTTTTAGTCGACTAAATGTCATAAGATTTTAGTCAACTAAATCTACAGTAGATTTAGTCAGCTAAAATCTAATGGGTTTAGTTTAGGGCTGCACGATAAATTGCATGCGATATTTAACGCGCATCTTGTCAGAAAAGCCGGTTCTGTAATCAGCGGTAAATCTCCTTCACCTGCGTGCGGGCTTTCACATTGAGTAGCATTAATGCGCGTTAAATATTGCATGCGATTTATCGTGCAGCCCTAGTTTAGTTAGTGTAATGCATTTATTAAGCATTTCTCTAACATTTCCTATATAGGTTTGATATTAAGGTTTTATCATGCAATATAGACACAGATTTAACTGTTTTGACACAACATGCCTTTATATTAAAATTAATTAAAACCACTTCTCATAAAGAAACAAGAACATGGTCCTCCTTTCAGTTAAATACCAATGATTATATAATATGCATTCTTTATAACAATTTACCACATTCTTCATTCTTTCAAGCAGACATATTTATTTATATAAATCAATTTAGATTAATCCTTATTAGGCTCACTAAAGTCATTCAATCAAGAGCAGTGAGTGATTTTCTCTCTTTCTTTTGTTGCTTGATTAACATTAAATGACACATACAACAGCAACTAAATTAGGCTTCTGTCCCTTTAAAACCGAATGCACGGGTGTTTTTATACTGATACACATCCGATATTCACCAAACTGTTTACGCTCACTTGTGACGTAACCGAGTGTGTTTACGTGAATACTCGTCAAAACGGACAATTCAACATCATTTTGTGCGTATTTCTCCATTCATTTGACGCGAAAGAGAACTGAATTCAGTCGTGCGCTGTGTGAGAGGCGCTTTTCTGTGTGCGCGCTTCGGGTGTGTGCGCTCAGAAAACTGGACCGAATTGAGTTCTCTTTTGCATTGTCATGCTTTTCAAATTTATTTTATTTATTTACACTTAGTGAAAATAGCAGTATTTTTTAGTGATATGCTATTTATACTAAGTTCAAATAGCTATAGATTCTATTTATAATATGTTAAAATAGCAGGATATTCTGCTAATTACTTATTGCAAATAGTGGCAATTATCTGCACCTCAGCATTGTAATACATTATAAAAGAGTATGCAATAATAACTTATTGAGTGTAAATTTTAATTATAATTCAAATTGTTAAATGGATGCCACCTTATTGGGACAAAGCCCTACCCTAACCCTACCCGATACTTTATTTTCAACTTTTTTGATTATTTCCTTCATTTTTATTAAAAATAAATGCTTTTCTGATGTAATTTGAAATTTGAAAAGGGAGAAAAAAAGTTCGCCAAAAGGCGGGTTCGAACCCGGGTCGATCGCGTCAAAAGGAGTAGGCTATGACACACGCTTTACCATCTACGCCACTGAATCTGACGATTGAAGACCATCTTTTGTAATGTTGTAGCCCAATCACACGTTGGTGGGTGGAATTAGTGTAAATAGCCTCTGCCAACAAGGCGGGCTATTTGCACTTAGTGTAAATAGACACTCCGATTTTTTTTTTTATTCCCAACAGTTAAACAGTTGCCCACAGAAAAAAAACAGGGGGTGCTGCAGCACCCTCAGCACCCCCACTTCTCGCGCCTATGAGGAGATCTAACTGGATCTCTTACCAAATCGTCCCTCCCTAACATTTTCATCTCGTTTTTATTAGATGATGAAAATGTCAATTGATTTTCGTCATAGTTTTTGTGTTTTTATTTCGTTATCGTCTCGATTTCGTCGGTGAAAAAATGTTGTTGACGAAAATTATGATGAAAATTATTCGTCAACGAAATTAGAAATCTGACAAGCTTATAATGACATCAGTAGCATTTTCATCTCCATATAGCAATTCAGGAACCCTATACAGTTAAAAATGCTTCTTAATAAGAAGTGGATCTTTCCTAAACCATTGAAGAACCTTTGACGGTGAAGTTTACACAGTTTTACATGACTGTTCAGGCCTTGTAATTCATTATTATAAATGAAACTGCATTCATGTGCACAATAAATATGTCTGTAATTGGTTACAAGTGTAACGGGGCTGACGAGACGTGAGACGTGCGGATCCATGTGCAAGCTTTATTTAAAGCAGAGAGGTCAGAAACACAGGCAGGGTCGAACAATGGCAAACAGGTATATGGCGGACAAGACACAAGAATAGTCCTAGGGCTAGCAAAGGTCTTCCAGACCTTCCAGACGCTCCGAACACTTTACGATTCAGGAGGGCGGTGGAGTGAGTGTTATATAGTGAATGTGTGATTGATGACAGCTGTGTGCAATCAGTGCTGTGTGCAATCAGTGCGGTGTGCAATCAGTGCAATGGATGGTGGGATATGTAGTCCGGGATGACATGCAACAGTTTGTGTAGTGCGAGAGTCAATGTAATGGAAGGGTGACCTCTGGTGGTGATTGAACGGAAGTCCATGGACAGGATTCGTGACAACAAGTAGTGATTGACTAATATGGTTTTAAATGGTCGATAACTTTGAGAACAGTGAGACCAATATAAAGTGTTTAATAACAATTTTAAAAAACATGCACAACATTGCTGCGATAAAAAATATTTATTATACATGTAAATTTTTTATTAAAATAATTTATAATCATAAAAATAAAATATTTTTAGATTAGCAATAAATTTAACCCAAAAAAAAGTTAATAAATTTCACAGCAGTCATATTCTTAATTCCTTATTGGATTAACTGTGCAGCTCTAGTATGTTTGTGCACTCTTTCTCTCTCCCCCGATCCAAATTCCAAACAGGTCATTTGCATCGCCTTGTTCATTCCTGAAGGTCATCTGTGGTAAGACATGAAAGACAGAGAGGGAGAAGTTGAATGCAAGACACTGGACGGCCTGTGTATGCGTGTGTTTGTTTTGTGCATTTCAAGGCCGATTTAGGAAGAGTTTAGAGAGAAAATATTCATGAATCTGCCGTTTGATGTTGGCGGGTATTGTTTAGCTCTTAATACCAGAAGAGGTGTTCTACACTGCCACTGCTTCCTGTTTGTTATGATTAGAGTTCAGAAGCCTCGTGGACTTTCGCCTCCTCTCAATCAATGTTTTTCCTCCAGGGGGAAAATGGGCATTTGATGTGATGTGATGATGCCGCTTGGTGCATTTTAAGCATCTTTCTGTCATTGGATTTGGGTGTCCTTTCATTGATTGCAACAGGAGATTTTTATTTTTTGTCATCAAAAAGGATCAACAAATACAGTCCTTAGGGTCAAACTTGTATATTTTACATTCAAATCTCTATTTTTCTCAACAGATACATGAAAAATTCAAATAATAACCACTTGTCCTCAAAATGCGATTGCTTCAGAGAGGAGCAAATACTGAATTTAATAGATATTTGAATAGCTGCTGCTTGAATTGTATCTTCGGTTGTAATACAGATTAAATGGTCTTGATTTTAAATGCTGTTCAATTTGTAATGCCACACTGATGCTTAAAACAACACCACAACAATTTCAGCAAATGAAGTAATTTGGTAGAAATTAATGCAATGACTGAATTACTGAAACCAATATACAATGAGACAAGTCTGAAATAAAAAGTGTCTAGATAGTAAATATTAATTCTGCACTATTTCTAGGCCATTAATCAAATAGGTCGATTTGAACTTCTTTGTATAAAAGTTGAGATTTTCTTCCTTTCACTGAAAGACATGTTGCTTTTGAAACATTCTCAAATTATTTCCCACAAAGTTGTATTAACATTTTGTACTAAATTACAAAATAGATGTGATCTCAGAAATGGCTTTTGGACCCCACTTACAAAAAAAATAAAAAAAAATAAATACTAGCTAAAAAAAAATTCTAAATAAATGAAACTGCATCTACACAGCTGAGAATGTAGCTCAAGAGGGAACAGCTGCTGTGTAAACAAAATAATAAAAGGTTATCGTCTGGCTTTTTTTCTGTTTTGATTTGCTTCAAATTCCCACTTCAAATATAAAACTAAAGATCCAGCATGCTAAAGGTTTTGTTCTCCATTGCAGGTCACTTTTCACCTTGGAAGACTTCTAAACAGGTAAAACGTATTGTATTCCAGCCCTCTGAATTTAATTAAAAGAACTAACATCAACCGTGTACTCTCAATATTGAGTGATTAGGTCACATTATACAGTATACAGCATCTGTATGAATAGCCATGACTGTTGAGCTTTATTACTAAGATGAATGCATAATAGAGGCTTTATTATATTGTTATAACATATTACCACTAACTGCACTGTACTAAGCTACTGCTTGAGTCTCTTAATAGACAGATACAGTAAGAATGACTAATTTGCTTCGTAGATACACCACTACAATGCCAAACGGCAGCTATACTTTTACAGTATTTAAAATAAATCAATCAGTTTTAATAGAACAAATAATATTTTCTAGTTACAAGTATAATTTGTTTTATTAAAATCTTTTTAGAGATCTGTCTATACTCAAGTCAGCTAGAAATTGCTTTTTGTGAGTGCAGAATTGTTTTAAAAATCCACTAATCACAACTGGAAAGGTTATGGAAATCCATTTGTTAAAAGCTGTGGGGACCCCAGTTGAAATAAACACTTAATACAGCAGAGAACAAATCACTGCACCTTCACTAATCTTCTCTCACTAACCAGTGTAATGTGGCACGTAAAACCTTGACCCTCAGCAGCAGTCTGTCTCTGTAATGTCCTCTGATTCTGATCCAATTTTCTCAACTGTCTTGTCTGCTTGACTACAGCCTAAAGAAAATGTTCTTCAAAGTCTGAACTGTATATGTATATTTTACGTAAATGTATATGACAGAATAAGGTATATGACGGCATATAAATATTTGCAAATAAATCAAATGATTTTAATAGGCCAAATAATATTTTCTTGTTAAATATATTTAACATATTAAATATATACATTTTAGTGAAATCTAATTATGCTCAGGTTGGCTAGATTTAGCATTTTTGTGAGTGCAATTTAGATGATAAAATTGTTTTACAAATCCCATAATCACAACTGAAAAAGGTCATTTTTAAAAGATGTCTGACTCTAATTGGAAAAAAAGCACTTAATTTGTGATCATTTTAGAACTGAGAGCAAACAAAAAATAAATAAATAAACTGACTTTAATATACCAAATCTAGTTATGCTCGGGTCAGTTAAAAACATTTTTTGAGTGCAATTTATACACTCACCGGCCACTTTACACCTGTTCAATTGCTTGGTAACACAAATTGCTAATCAGCCAATCACATGGCAGCAACTCAATGCATTTAAAAAGTGAAGTGACGTGACATGTGGCCAAGTATGGTGACCCATACTTGGAATTAGTGCTCTGCATTTAACCCATAGAAAGGCAACAGTAACTCAAATAACCACTCGTTACAACCAAGGTATGCAGAATACCATCTCTGAACGCACAACACGTCGAACCCTGAAGCAGATGGGCTACAGCAGCAGAAGACCACACCGGGTGCCGCTCCTGTCAGCTAAGAACAGAAAACGGAGGCTACAATTCTCACAGGCTCACCAAAATTGGACAATAGAAGATTGGAAAAACGTTACCTGGTCTGATGAGTCTCAATTTCTGCTGCGACATTCAGATGGTAGGGTCAGAATTTGGCGTAAAGAACATGAAAGCATGGATCCATCCTGCCGTGTCTCAACGGCTCAGGCTGGTGGTGTTTGGGATATGGTGGAACGGGAGATTCTCATCATGGATGTGCAGCCGACAAATCTGCAGCAACTGCGTGATGCTATCATGTCAATATGGACCAAAATCTCTGAGGAATGTTTCCAACACCTTGTTGAATCTATGCCATGAAGAATTAAGGCAGTTCTGAAGGCAAAAGGGGGTCCAACCCGGTACTAGCAAGGTGTACCTAATAAAGTGGCCAGTGAGTGTATAATCCAGTAATCCAGAAAATCTATCACAACTGAAAATGTTATGGAAATTCATTATTAAAAGATGTGAAAACCCTTGCTTAAAAAAAAAAACATATGTGATCATATTACAGCTGAGAACCAAAGAAACCAACAAATCAATCAATCAAATTATATTGATTATATTTTCTCTTAAAAATCTAGTTATGCTCAAGTCGGCTAGCATTTAGCATTTTTGTGAGAGTAATTTATTTGAAAAATGTTTTACAAATCCAGTAATCACAACTGGAAAAGTTATGAAAATTCTAATTTCGTATATACACACACACACACACATACACACTACATCAGTACATGCTACATGCCTACCCATCCACCCACACATTTCTTTATTTTTAGTTCGAGATCCCTGCCCTGTCTCCTTCCATAACAAAGGCTTGACTGCTCATAAATCGACTGATTTTTCTTCACTCTACAGAGAGTCAGTCGCACAGCCTCGAGCTGCTGGCCACTGTACTGTCATTCTTCAACACATATCTTTGTATCTATCTCTATAGGGAACAGAACTGGGACAGAGCGAAAGTCTCGCTACTGCAGTAGAGTAGAGCAGTTTAGGCTTTATCATCTCTGTCCCTCCCTTACGCTGGGGTTTAATTAGACACCATTTGCTTTAAGAATGTCTCCACAGCCAGAAAGAGTTTCATGACTGGAAAATGTTAAAATGGTCCATTTTTTCTGCAGTTATCCATGTCCAAATAATATTAGCCTGCATTGAATGTCACGGTTATATGGTCAGAGCACTGAATCATTCAGTCGATTGAAATTATGCGATACGAGCACATGATAATGTGGCTTTTGCTACAGACTGGCAATGGATAGAGCTTCAAAATACCGAACTGTTGTAATCCATATGAGAACAGCCTTAATGAATATGGTTTATAATAGAACTGAAATATGTTAATATCTTTTAGACTTCTGACAATAGTTATTATATTGATGTTTATGTACAGTATTTGCTCTGAAATGGCTCAGAGGTACAATCATTTTGACAATCTAAAGAAATCTAAATCTTTTTATTTCATCTACGAGCGTGTAAATTCTAATGCCCCAATTTTCACAGACTCTAACTCAAAGTAGAGTTAGCACATACAATATTTATAATAAAACTGTATTTTTTGTTCATCACAGACCTGAACCCAGTGCAAACCTGAAGTTATGTTTAAAAACTGACTTGAACCCCCCCTGCTCTGAGCAAAAACCTATTTGCAAGAGTATGTACGTCACAGCACTTCGCTCTGGAAATAATAACATCATCTATGAGCTAATGTGCGCGTGTGCATGAGTTTGCTTGGCAGTAACGTTTTAATCTGTTTGTTTCCCAGCCGCACACAGCAGCCCAGAGGCATTTGCCTTCATCCTCTTGAGCTCCTCCAGATTAACATGCTAACACTGACCTCCTTTAATAAGCCTTGGCATCTTTCTCAGTCTGGCATCTACTTTCTTTCTTTGTTGATTTTTCCTCCTCTTCTTCAATTATGCCTTTTGTTTGTCTTTGCTTTTAGGGCGCTTTCAACGCTAAAGCTTTTGGCACGAACCCGAATCCATTTGTTGTCCAGGGTTGGGTACTATTATTTAATCACCTCACTGTCGGTTCAAAAGTTGGAACTGAACAGCCACGACCTGACAGGAAGTTGAATTGTATGAATGTGAATGATAGGAAGTAGAATTTACTAATTGCAATTCAAATGTTCCTTTTTCTTGTTGACAGTTGGATTTATTGGGGTAAATGTCTTCTGTCAGTTGATTTTAATTGTATTTTAATTATATAAATTCTGCTACCTTATTCAAATTTTGCAAATTTAAAAAGCATTCTGATGCAATTCATGGCACACAACCATGGTGTCTGCTTGAAAAGGCGAATACAAGTACATCCGAAAATCATATATACGCAATTTGACCTAAATCATGAAAATGAACAGATATAGAAACCAAATCATTTGCATTTTTGTAGTCATTGACTGGTTGTTCATATGACAATATGTATAGTTAGAGATACACATAACATTATGTATTTTGTCAGTAGTACTTTATAAAAAATTATTAAAATACACTACCGTTCAAAAGTTTGGGATCAGGAAGTGTTCTAAAAATTCTAAAAACATCTGTGTAAACAATTTTTGGAAGATTGTTTAACATTTATTTCTTGAAATCATCTCATAATTTGATAATGGAAATTGCATTTCTTGTTTTTTTCTTTCTTTCAAATATTTACTTATAAAACTACTAAGAGAATGGTTAATGAAACCATTAAAGGGGTCATATGATGCGATTTCAATTTTTCCTTTCTCTTTGGAGTGTTACAAGCTCTTGGTGCATAAAGAAGATCTGTAAAGTTGCAAAGACTAAAGTCTCAAATCCAAAGAGATATTCTTTATACAAGTTAAGAGTCAACCACGCCTACCTAAAATGGCTAAAAAGACCACACCCCCACATACCTACGTCACGATCTCGGAAGATTTGCATAACGCCGCCCAAACGTTCACGCAAAGAAAGAAGGCGTAACTTATATTCTCGCTGTAGACGCGTTTCAGAAAGGCGGGGCATAGAGGAGCAACAATAGTGTACATTATATGGAAAATAATGTGTTTTTTGAACCTTAAACCGCATAAACACATTTCATTACACCAAATACACAAAATAATGTTCTTTTTAGCAACGTCATATGACCCCTTTAAGAGGAATCGGAACTAGTAAAAATGACGCAAAAAGTGCAAAATGACTAGCAGAGGTAGAGGGTGGGGGAATCAAACTTGGGTTCAAAGCAAGCAATCAAATCATGTGTGACAACAGCTTTAATATTAGAAAAAGTGGACTATGCCTGATTACTGTTCTTCACACATTCTATTTGCATAACCTAATTTTGGGTGTTGTGCAAGATCCCGGTGTATTGAAGTGGTTTGGGAACGTTTCGCCCACAGCTTACATTCAAGATTACTTTCAGTGTCGTCAGCAATAGAGAAATGCATCAAGCGTCCTTGATGAGCCCTTGATGCGGCCTTATTTTGCTGAGCTAGAACTAACTTGCCACGTATTGTGTGAGTGTATGCTTCATTTAAAAACTAATTACCGCAAAGCAAGTTCATTGTTAAACACCTTCCTATCCCACGGCCAGTGAAATTCCAAGGCGGAAGTTGCCTGGAAGAGCGCAGTTTGCTTACTCAGTTCAGCATATTAATAAGCTCAGCGCTGGGCGCTTTACTGAATGCCGGTGTATTTGCAGGTCGTGGAACATTGGGATCCTCACAGCAGTCCCACAACCAGTCTATCTATCCATGCTCTCCCTCACAGCACTCCATATCTGCACTGGCCCTCAGGTCCAGAGTTTGACCTGACCAAGCCTGACCCCTATGACCTGTATGAGAAGTCCAGGGCTATCTATGAGAATAGGCGTAAGTAACTGAAGCAACTTCTTGCTAGCAGCTAAAGCTAGCATTAATGCCTACTGCTAATCTGTGCTGTTTACCTACTGTATTTTTCCACTGAAATTTGCACACTTGCTTATGCACATCAAACACCAATTGTATTTCCTGTTATACATGTCAAAAGGTATGTAGCAGCATGTCCTAATGAGGCACAATGTGCTAAAGCAGCTAACGATAAAAGCTATCTTTTCGGTGAGATTCGGAATGAGTGACATGAAATTTTGGCAATTACTTGATTTGTATTAAAGTTGCCCTACCCACAGTGAAATCTCATTGGTTGAATTTTCCACTCCACGTAGTTGTAAAAAAATGTCATGGAAGAAATCGTAGCGTCAAATATCGTAGAAATGGAAGTTAAATTGAGTTGCTTTTATATAAGGAGTTTTTAGCCACTAAAGAAGCCAAATTTATGTTACAAA
Organism: Sinocyclocheilus rhinocerous; assembly: GCF_001515625.1. NCBI lineage: Eukaryota > Metazoa > Chordata > Actinopteri > Cypriniformes > Cyprinidae > Sinocyclocheilus > Sinocyclocheilus rhinocerous. The sequence goes on along the minus strand of NW_015649568.1, from coordinate 530,883 downwards.
TGTTGTTAGCTTTTATTACTGATATTAATCCTATCAGAGCTGTACTTGAATGTCTGTTACTAAGAGTAAATAGAGTTCAAGATGGCCACTGAATAAACTGATATTAAACTTCAAATATGTTCACCTACAACTTTCCGTTTGGACCAAAAAATTACTTTTACCGGTGCCTTATTGAGTTGGGCCTGGTTAGAACATGGACTTGAGTGACCATGTCAGCTCTCTCGGGCTCAAAAAATACCTTTCCATTGTTGTGTCTTACAATGTTGTCCTCCATGGTAAGTGTTTTGAGGTTGTTGCATCTTGTCAGTTTGGAAGTTTCCCACAATGAGATCTGTAGAGCTGCTCTGGGGTCTGGGAGAACTTTAGTGGTCTTAGTGATTTTGACGTTATATAACACTTTACATTATTAATGCAGGTACTTTCTTAACCAAATTTACAGACTTTACCACACATACAGGCTTTCTGAACTTTACCGAGGTCCATATGAACCAACATTCATATTCATTGCATTTTAAGTAGAAGCGTATGTTTAATTCAACAAATAGTTTGAAATGCACCAATTCATACTTATTACTGCACCTGAAATCTACTGCATATTGAACAAATAAGTCTGAACTGTCAATAGAGTTTATTTTGCATTTCTAAAGGTGCTTTAAACTGATTGACAGCGATTGAATCGATAGAGGTCAACATGTTCTGCTGCTAGCAGGCGCTTCTATTCAGCTTCTGTCTGCTCTCCCATTATTGGTCACTTCATTGTTTCACTGTCCATTTGCATAAACCTTTTTCTACTGACATTTTTCAACTGTTTTAAATAAGCAGGTATGCTCTTCCTCATTACTGTTTCCTAGTCTATACCTCCTCCTTTATTTTGTATATAGTTTTCTCTAGTATTCACAGCTGGCAATGACAGGTTGGTTAGTGTTGATGATTACCTTCTCTCTTGTGCAATGATCCTCCTTAGAATTATAAGAGGTTTTGCTTTATTATTATTATTATATTTAGCATCTATTGTAGATATGCTGGTGATTATAGACTTGGTGTGCAAACAGTTTGGTTTCTCTTTAAGGTAAGTATGCTCGCTTCCTGATGGTTGATTACATTTTGTATATTTTTCTGTGAGCCACGTCTCATTTTTTGAGGAAGATGCTTTAAACAGCCTCATTTTGTGAATTTGCACCTCTTTCTAAACTGAAAGTGTCAGGAATGTTTGAGTATGTTCAGTCACAACACTGTTAATGTTTTATAGCTGTTTGAAAATGCACTTGATGTTGCAAAGATGCTGTAGAGATTTTGCATTCTGTCAAGATGGTTAATAGAAACTTTTAAAATCTCATTAATACGTATTATATTCAAGCCTTTTTTAAGGAGCTTAGGTTTTAACAACAACAACGACAAGTATTCTGTTTATGTTAATGCATATTTGATGTCATTTTTGATGGTTGAATTCATAAACCTTTATACTTTTACCTTTTTTATCATTTTATGCCTTTAAACTTTTGCTTTATACTTTTTTTTGAATGAAACCTTATCAGGACATCAAAAAACACTTTTTTTTAACAATATTTATGTTGTAAAAAGGCTGAAATTAATATCTCAGTATTTATGTATTTGCTCTGAAATGGCGTTGTATGGTAAATTCTATCAATCATTAAAAAGTTAATGTATTTAAAGCGGGTTTTCCATGCTCTTCTTATTGAATGCAAAGAAAATTATTTAATCATTTTATATGCACTCATTTTACAATAAATAATAATAAACAGCAACGTTCAACTGCATCTGTTTATTGAAACATTCCAAAGCATGCAAAATATCACACAGAGACTTCCACAAATAATTTAATTCTGAACTGATTAATTTCAAAAGAGCTCATTTGCCTAAATGAATCAAACTCTAATGCAATTGAGGTTTAAATTAGAGAGCTTAGCATCTTGACACTGTCGTACTTAAACCAGCCTACTGCTACAGTCGAATGAAAAGCATGTAAATCATCCCAATATACACCAATATGTTGGTTAAATATCACCAGAATATCAACCAGCTCCAGCAGAGAGGCAGATACCTCATCAGGAATGATGCAGTTCAGATCAGACTCCCTCTCAGAATCAGGCTCAAGCTTCACCTGGCACCTAGTTTAAATGCAATATACATATAGCATAATGTATTGCCGTGTTTAGGTTTTCAGGCCGAAATGCGCTGCTCATGCCGATCTCAGTGTCTGTCTGCTCTGAGCCAGGAGATGAACTTGAGTTTTGAGATATTATATCATTAAAACCCCAAAATCCACTAAAAAACACCTAAACACCAGTTGATTAAAAGTCAGTCAGAATTGTCAAAGTAGTTCACATCATTTTGTTATGAAATTACATTTTAAGTGTGCTTTAAGTGCATTTTTGTGGGCACTGTATATTCACATATATCTTCATTGCTTTGTAGCTGTTGGGCATTATATTAGTGAGACAGGTGATGTATATGTTGTAGTTAGTATATTTAGAGTTGTGTGTGTTTATATAAGCAGTGATTTATGGGCTGTCCTTGTATCTCTCCCATTCTTAGAGCCAGGGCTTCCTCGAGGAGCTCTCCTAGCTGACCCTTCCGGTGAGTAAATAAATCTACACCCAAAAAAAAAAACTATCTGACAGAAGGAGTGCTGCATAAAATAAAGTCTGAAAGTTTGAAGTTCATTTTATATATCCAGTTTTTATGACCTCTATACATTTTTTTAAATATTTGGTATAAAGTTTGGCCTGCTGCAGTTTTTCTTTTTTTTTTTTTTGCATTTATTATCTTCAAATACTAAAATCATACGCCTAAAATCATATGCCAATTTTAAGGACATTTTTCATTAAAAATATTATCATTACAAAAAAAAAAAAAAGGCTGGAAATAATATTTAGTATTTATGTATTTGCTCTGAAATGGTAATAAAATAAAGTCTAAATAGAAAGTACAGTGTAATGCATTGCACATTAAAATAATTTATAGGTGCATCAAAAAAAAGTCAAATATAAACTCGGAAATCTAAATATAAATATTTTATACATTTTTGCAAATAAAGTCTGAAAGTCTAGTATTCATTTTTTATGCACTTATTGTGACCTCTGTGAAATACAAGCTGGAGATTAAATTTTTTGCCATCTTTTGCCACTTGTCATTCGCACTGCCTTGAGAATGAAGCTCTCAATGCAGGTTCAAGAGCATAAAATGAATGATTTTACAAATTAAGTACTCAGTGAACAGAAATGGGGGTCTTAAATGTCATCCAGAACACTAAATTACACTTGAAGGATGAAAATAGTCGTAGTTGTGAGATAAATGTGTGCTTTCATTGACACCATCAGAGTTCCAGGAGGTGGAGGTGCACTTGCGCAGACAGAAGTCCGGTTTTGGCTTCAGGATCCTGGGCGGAGAGGAACCAGGACAGCCTGTGAGTCCGGAGGTTCAGGAGAAGGCCCGTACTCTAGGACTAACCACACACTCCCTAAAACAGAGCTCACTGTCATTTGCTACCATGATAATGTGTCTGTTCGTCCACTTTAGTTTCCGTATATAGTTTAAAGAGAGTCTGTAGTAACCGTGCTGTACATTTACAGATCTTGATTGGTGCAATCATCGAGAAGAGCCCAGCAGATAAAGACGGGCATCTCCGGCCAGGAGACGAGCTGATGTCAGTCGATGGGATCCCTGTGGCTGGAAAACCCCACCGTTACGTCATTGACCTCATGCACGGGGCGGCCCGGACTGGGCAGGTTAAACTCACTGTGCGACGGAGAATTCAGTCCACAGGTGCGAAATGGCTGATGTTTATTTCATTCGTCTACCAACAATGTCCAACAGTGAACGTACATCTTTTAATATAGTGTCATATCTATTGTGTTTAATAGCAATTTGTGGTAGAAATGTCATTTTTAACATTTTGAGTGGAAAGTGGCCACCTTCTTTGTCTTGCTAAGGCTAATTTCATTGCTACATTTTATGTATCCTTAAAACACAGTTAAACAACGTTTCTGCATAATATTACAAATATTACAGTTTGATTGGAAATGACACACAATCATAATATCAAAAGTGAACATAAAATGTTTAAAAAAGCTTTTACACCCCACAAGCAAGCTAGCGAAACACAAGGGATTTGACTATTTATTTGTCTTAAATCTGAACAAATATGTGATATTTACCTTCTTCACCGTCACACGTGTTATATTTCATCTCAAGCATGCACTTCACTGTTGTCTCCATGGTACACTGTACTAAGTACACTAATATTCGATTTTTGTTATAAAAATTTACATTTATTAGGGTCAAAATTGATTGTTGTGGTGGAAATGACACCAAATGAGGAACATTCATATTTTCATTGGCATAAATTAAATAATGAAATAGTTTATTTCAGCTTTGTTTTAAATGATCATAGTTCTAAACATGTAACATGTAACATGTATTTTCAAAATGGATTTTCATAGTTTAAGATTAAAAGTCTGGGTCTAGGACAAGAGTTAAGCAATAAAATATGCTCATAAAACACATTTGAAAAATAACAAGAATAAAAGATGGTAGCATGATCCAAAGTTTCCAGTGCAGATTTAATATGACGTTCATATATCAAAAGAGAAAAAAAAACTGACATTTGTTTTAATAATAATAAAGTTATAATAATAATAATAAACCCTTGAAAAAAAGAGTGAAAAATTTAAGGGGGTCTGAATACTTTCCGTACCCACTGTATATATGGAGGTAATGAAGCAGGTTCTGTTATACTGTACCTCTGCTGCTTATTATGTGTCCTCTGTCTGTCTCTCTCATGTCCACGCTGTCTAATAATTCTTGGTGTAGCTGAGGCTCAGATTCTGTGCCCTCTCGAGCTCTACCTCCCTCATCCATCCCGCTGTCTGGCTCATCCTCTCAGTCTTATCTTCCCTGGACAATCGTTTCTCCCCCTTTTCATCTCAGTGGAGCGGTTGAGGCAATGTCTGGCTGCTGGCTTTTTTTGGCTTACTGTTTGATCACAGAAGGACTTCAGACCAGCTTTAGCCAAACCCTATAATATAGACTCTTTCTTTCTCTCTCACATTCACTTGTATTAATCGTAGTTGATACCTGTTTCTGTATCTAAAAATTCTATTTAATGTTTTTATTGTACCTGTTAGAGGTAAAAAAAAATATAATAATAATAATATATTAAAGTTATAATTGTTCTAGTAATATTTTGAATATAAATATTGAATAAATATATATTTGAATATATTTTGAGTATAAAAATGTAATTCATTCCTGTGATGCAAAGCTGAATTTTCAGGATCATTACTCCAGTCTTCAGTGTCACATGATCCTTCATAAATCATTCTGATATCATACTTTTTTTAGGATTCTTTGATGAATAGAATGTTCAAAAGAACGTTTGTTTGAAATAGAAATCTTTCGAAACATTATAAATGTATTTACTGTCATTTTTAAACTATTTATTGTGTCTTTGCAGTATAAAAGCATACATTTCTTTCAAAGAAAAGTAACAAAATCTTACCCAAGCTTGTAAATCGTTATATAGGGTACAACGGTGCTAAAGGCCCACCTTAAGGAAAAATGTGCTATTCACTGCGCCTAAAATGTATAATTGCAGAAAAAAATATATACGTTGTATTGGACATTAATGGAGCAACAGATTTTGTGTGAAAATAAATCATTCAAGTTGTTTATTTTGTTTAAAAATCTTATAAATGTATGAGGTGGCATGATGGGCCTTTTACTCCACACACGGGGTAAAAGGCCCACCAGCATGGGGTAAAAGGCACACGGTATTGATACAAATATTTCAGCTAAAATAATGCTAAACTTTTTAAGCTACATTTTTTTTTTTATTATGTCTAAGTTAATACTTGTTCAAAACAATCACTTTAGCAAAGTTTGTACTATTTTCTGCTTATTTTGAAAAATAAAAGAATACATTTTTGTTCAATAAATATACTGTCATTAAAATATGTTAATATAAAAAATATATTTTAAAATACAGAAACAAAATCTTTTACATATTCTTTCGTTATTTAAAAACTGTTGCTTTAATTATCTTAAACAAAACTGAAAATCATAAAGAAGACCTTTGTCTCAAAATATATGCATTAATTTGAGCAATTCTCATTTGCTACTTAAATCTACAACATTTTTAAAAAACATAAAATATTAGATCAATAAGCACAGAATCAACTTTGCGCTGCTGCGCGCGATTGCATCAAAGATCAGATAAATACACACGTGCATCGTGAAAAGCGGATGTTTTGGAAAGTACTACGCCACGTTTTTGTGCCATCTAGTCATAAAGATGAAAATAATACCAAAGGCGCCTTTAGCCCCGTTGTACCCTACTATGTAAAAATATTGTCACTTTCAAACCTCAAAACCTCCTTTCCTGTCCAAAAAGATGTTTTCATGTTCTTATTTTGACTAGATACTCATGAACTTCTGAAATATACAGTTTAGTGGTCATAATACAGAAATATTTGACTGCACATTGAACGCAACGATTAACCAATTAGAATCAAATATATAGAACGTGTTGTGGCTTTGCAGCTGCACAATCATCTCATAGTAAATAATCTTTTTGAACCCCTTTCATAGTAAAATTTCATAGTACTGAGACAGCTTTGGTCAAGGTCACCAGTGATCTGCTAATAGCCTCAGATTCTGGTTCTCTCTCTGTTCTTATTCTTCTTGATCTTAGTGCCTCTTTTGATACTGTTAATTACAACCTTTTAATCAATCGTCTGGAAACTGTCTTTGGTGTTTCTGAGACTGTTTTAACCTGGTTTAGATCTTACCTCACTGATCTTCAACAGTTTGTTTGTATGAGTGGTTTTTGGTCTGAGATGGGCTCTGTCCGTACGGGTGTTCCTCAAGGTTCAATTTTAGGCCCCTTACTTTTATGCATTTTCATATTTCCACTCGGACTGCTTCTAAGATCACATGAGCTTAATTATCATTTTTATGAAGATGACACTCAGATTTATATTCATTCTAGGCCTGGTCAAAATTTGGATGTTTTTTTTTAACACATTGTATTTCTCAGATAAAATATGGATGTCTGAAAACTTCTTGTGTCTTAATAATGATAAGACTGAAGTCTTGCTCATTGGCTCCTCCCATCAGCTTCATAAATATATATAACCATTTATCCTTTTCTTTCTCGCTCTTTTATCTTCAGGTGAACACTGTCCAGAGAATGGCCGCAGTCCTGGATCGACCCAGCACAGTTCCCCGAGGAGTGACTTCAACTCCAAAATGTTCTATAACAACTCCGCCCCCTTGCAAAACTCTGCCCCATCCACCACAGGCTCCTCCCCACCAGACACTGTAGCCAATCACAATCTGCAGTCTAGTGATGTCACCATCCAGCGCAAGGAGAGCGAAGGGTTCGGATTCGTTATTATCAGTTCACTGAACAGGCCTGAATCTGCGGCTGCTGCTGGTAAGGAATAATTATTTTTGTACACTTCACACACTTTAATTTGAATTTATTTTTAATCTGGAATGTTCCTTTACTGTAATAGCTTACTCAGGTTGGCTGCATCAAAGGGTCATAGAGATTTGAAAAGTGCAGCATGTCCTCATAAACCTGTGTATTAATAATGGATGCACTCCTATTTGAGGGCTGAAGAGGCTAGTTACAATGTTCTAATGCAGCGCCCACACTCGTATATAAAAACAGATCCACTAACAGGAAAGGACAGAGTGCAGATAGAGAGCTCTCTCGATGCGTTACGTAAAAAGTATTTGTGCGTGTGTATTGTCAGCCGTACCCCATAAGATTGGCCGGATCATTGAGGGAAGTCCAGCAGACCACTGTGGGAAGCTCAGGGTTGGAGATCGTATTTTGGCCGTCAACAATCAGTCTATCGTCAACATGCCACACGCCGACATCGTCAAACTGATCAAGGACGCGGGACTCAGCGTCACACTCAGGATCATCCCTCAGGAGGGTGAGTTGACATCTGTGAAACTGTTTGAATGGGACTTTTACGCAAAGTTTGACTCTTACATAATTCTTCTACTGAAACGACTATGTGTAATAGCCATTTGAATGTTAAAATACTTTCTTTTATCTGAGTTTAATATGCAGAGACAACTTTAAGTAAGCCATTTACAGGTCGACTTCCTGAAAATTGCTCTGACATGTCAAATGGCTCAACCAATAGTGTGAGGTTGGGCGGGACTACCTGTTTTTCTGAACAATGGAAGAGGGTGGGGTAAAAGGACTGGTCAGGGTGTTTGTGGAAACTTATTTTTGCCGTGTGCTTGGTGAAGCAGAGATTTTACGCTGTAGCTTTAAGGAGCCTCTGACTGTTTTTTAAATAATCTGAATTATTTCAAACAAGCTATCCTTTGACAGTTTTTTTAAAGCATAATATAAGTATTTTTAGAAGTTAAAATGTGATTGGATGCTATTACTGCAAGAGGGCGCATCGAGCAAAATATTATGCACGTTTCTTCAAAGCATAATAAAATAACACGACTATCTTTAAAAAAAGTGCATAATGTTTAAAATAATGTTTATAAACCTTATATAATTAAAGTGGCTTAAACAATTAGAACCAAAACAGAATAATGCATGTATGTATAGTTTAATACAAAGGACTGAAAACCAATCACAAAGAGTACTTTCTTCATTTAAAAACATGAGATGCAGTAGGATGGGGAAAAACCGCCATAAAGTCTTGAGATATGTTTTTAAAAAGTTGAACTTACATTAATTTTACATGGCTTTCTAAACATGTGGCTCTCTTGTGCAAGACGCGAGTGTAACAATGATAGATGTCCCTCTAGAAAATGTGATAAATATGCGTTCTGTTTGAACGGTTTGGTTTCGGTTTTGACGTAAACAACATAATCTCTGCATTATGTTCTTTTTCCCGCAATATTTTAATGAATAACATAGCAGCGCCGCATCTAGTGGGTTCAACTGGATAGGCTAAGAAAAACATTAAAATGTAATGACACTTACATCGTCATCGTATCTCGTGCATCACTGATAAAGCTGCCTGATGCACACCTAAAATTTGAATGCAATGTTTTTGCATTCGAATGTGGATTTTTATTTTAAATTCGACAAATATTCGAAATTCGAATCTTTTTTGGACAGCCCTAGTAGTTTGTGATAAAATTACAGGGGGGTTGTGAGATTGTGCCTGAAATGTCAGTGCTAAAATTAAATACAAATGTTTAAAAAAAATACAATTTTAAATGGCAAGAAAGTCATACAGGTTTATAATGACATGAGGGTAAGTAAATGATAACAGAATTTTCATTTTTGAGTGAACTATCCTTTAGAAATGCAAATTCACGAAATGGTTGCACCATTTGTTTATGGTACAGAAATCCACTTTAACTATTCATTGGCATTCTTTTTTCATGCTAACATGCTTCCTTTCTATGTAAATTATGTTTATTATAGATTCCACCTTATTCAAAATTGCAATGCTGTGCTGTTTAGTAAAGTATGCCAGATTATGGTAGTCTGCTGAATACTTCATGAACTAGCGCTCAGAACCAGCCTCCAAGATGGAAAACTGTGCCATACAAATTGCATTCACAGATTTTGGGCATGTTTGCGATGTTATTTTATTTGCATAATTATTTCTGTGAATTTAGTGGTAAAATAACATAAACGGTACTCATGCAACCCTTAAACTGTTGCTTTAGAATTAAAAAAAAACCTGTGTTACAAAGAGAAGCTCTGAAAATAGCTTAGCTTTTTGTCTTTTCTCCATTTTTCAGAGACAAACAGCACGCCTTCTGCAGGCAGCTCAGAGAAGCAGAGCCCTATGGCCCAGCCCAGTCCAGTTTGCCAACCCAGCACTGTGAGCCAGACGGGTGCTGCCCATCCACCCAACTCCACCCCTCAACCCAACTCTGCACTTCAGCCCGGCCCCATAATGCAGCCTAGTTCAGAAGCACAACCGAGCCCTGTCACTCAAACCAGCCCAGCTAATCAGCCCAGCTCAGTGACCCAACAGAACCCGCCCACCCAGCCATCCGCAGTGCCAGTACAGATCTACAGCCATGACACCAGGCAAGGCGCCAACACAAATTACATTATTACTTAAATATGTTTTAAGCTGTTGCACTAGTTTTACTGTTGCTCTGCTCTAGTAACTACTCTACTAAAGTTCACTATTTATAGAGTGAATCTGAACCTCTCTGAGTCACAGACTGCCTCTCACTGTTAGGTTGTTGCGTAAAATCACTTATCTCTTACAGAACTGAATAATTTACCTACATGGCTCTTTAAAACAGTTTTTAATCATTTATAAAGCCTGCAGGGACCAATGATTTCACTTCCTCTCCATGCTCACTCAAGTTTCAATATACACCCTAGAGCTCCTCAGGCTTCGCCATTTTCAACAGAACATTATCCTGTATTAAACTTTAAAATTCATTAGAGAGGTAGCTCCGTCAGTGGTAGGTCGTTTTTGACGGCATCTGCTGGAAAACAGACGTAAACAGATTACAGCTTTTGTTGCTAAAAAAAGCTACAATTTTGAATTTCCACATTTTTGCAGACAAGTTTGACAAGAAATTTCAATAAAAACACCATAGAAGTAGTCCAAGTCTCACTTGTTATTGCATATATTCCAAATGTTTGCATAAGATTCAACATCACCAAATGCCATTGGTTCTGCTCTGATTGGTTGTTCAGCTACAGGTCAGAGGTGAAAGCAAGACAGGATGTAAAACCTGATATTCGGCAGCCGTTCACTGACTACCGGCAGCCCCCGGTGGACTACCGACACCCTCCTGTAGCAGACTACCGACAACCACCAACGCTCGATTATAGACACCCCCCGCTGCTGGACTACAGACAGCTGTCCACTGACCCTCGCACCTTCCCCTTACCCGACTACAGGATGCCACAGGTAGCTCTGCTGCCACTATGTATTCACACATACACTGTGCTACAGTTTTATATGGAGTAGAAATACACACTGATATCATAATTCTTCACTGAAGTGGCACTGGCAGTTCATTTCCATAATGTATGCATTATGCATGTCCATAAAATGTCCATAATATGTGTGTGTGTGTGTGTGTGTGTGTGTTTGCAGGATTTTGATTACTTCACGGTTGATTTAGAAAAGGGTATGAAAGGTTTTGGCTTTAGTATCCGTGGAGGCCGCGAGTATAAGATGGACCTGTTCGTTCTACGATTGGCTGAAGATGGACCAGCAATACGCAATGGAAGAATGAGGGTGAGCTTTCTGTCCATCAATCCATCCATCACCTGTCTGTCTATCTGTCTATCTTCCATCTGTCCTTCCATCCATCCTTCCATCATCTCTATGTCTGTCTGTTTCTCTGTTTGTCTACCTGTCCTTCCCTCCATCCATCCATCCTTCCATCATCTCTCTGCCTGTCCTTCTGTCCGTCTGTCCATCCATCCATCCACCATAATCTGACTGTCTCCCTCTCTCTGTCTTTTGGTCTATCTATCCATCCATCCATCATCTGTCTATCTCTGTCTGTCTGTCTATTTGTCTATCTGTCTATGCATTCATCCATCATCTGTCTTTCTGTGTGTCTATCTATCTATCTATCCATCCACCCATCCATCCTATTCTGCTGCTATTCTGTTCCTTGTTCAGCTCGTATCTGTAATGAAGCTGTCATAGCTAATGTGAATAAAACAGTCCCCTTAGGATATTCTCTCTCTTTTTCTACCTCTCATTACAGCCTTTCATATTTAGTCCATTACCTTCAGATCACACACAGTGACCATTACCTTCCATTCAAGAGCCTCAGTTCTAACTGTAAACATCATCCTGTCTTCTTTTGGGGTGTGAATATAACCGCAGCACAAAATGCCTTTTGAATCTATAATTAGTTTGTGGTGGAACAGACCCGTGGTATTTAAAAAAGTCCATTAAGCATGAAGTCATATAGCCCCCAGTAGACACTGCTGCTGCTGCTGTAGATTTCCACACATGCCCTCTAGATACACCAAAAACATGAGAGAGCTGCTGACACTGCTAGCTGTGATGCTTTTACTAACAATTTCCACACCAGAGGTCAGAGGAACCGGCCCCAGACATAGTGTAGGAACAAAAAACGAGACACTCCTTGTCAGAAATGAGAGAGTTGAGGGTCATACTGCTCTCTGCCCCTCATTCAAACAAGATCTTAATGATTCATAAAAAACTAGCCGCCAAGCACTGGCAGCGACCTGCCCGGACTTCCACATTATCCAGACCATTTGAGAGGAATACTCCATTTGTTACTATAATTGGCTCGTTCTTTTTCCCCAGCCCCTGGCCAATTAGTCCACAGATATAAGACAAGTTCAGTGCACCTACATGCTCAGCATCAGCATATATGCTTTACCTGTTTTAGGGGCACCTATATTTTCAAAATTATGCAACCTTGTCTAGATTATTTGTTTGTATGTTAAGGGAAATTATGATATTTATTATTATTATTTATTTATCTTCTCTAATAACCAATTAGCAGAACTAATATTCAACAATTATTTGATATATGATTATAATTTTTATTATTTATTATGTTGTGCTGTTTTTTTTTTTAACACAATGGCAAACGTCTCGGGTTACTTATGTAACCATGGTTCCCTGAGGGGAACGAGACACTGCGTCCTCTAGGGGTCGC
>NW_015649568.1:486507-517897 GCF_001515625.1 Sinocyclocheilus rhinocerous | reverse complement strand
TGTACCCCATGGGTACAGAAGCTTATAAATCATACAGAATGAGTTTTTTTTTTTTTGAGATTGTAAAAAAGCAGAAAGTTTCCTGTGAGGGGTAGGTTTAGGTGTAGGGTTGGTGTAGGGTGATAGAAAATACAGTTTGTACAGTATAAAAACCATTATGCCTATGGAGAGTCCCCACAAGAATAGTGAACCAGACGTGTGTGTGTGTGTGTGTGTGTGTGTGTGTGTGTGTGTGTGTGTGAAAAATTAAATAAAGCAAATTAGGTATTATAAATTAGTCTGTATCATTAACTAGTCTATAGGTTTTCTGAATGATTAGTCAAGTAGTAATGAAGCAGAAGAAGAGCAACAAAAAGGAACAAAATGCAAGGGTCCCAAGACACATTTTTTACTTTATTTTAAACTAGTTTTAACATAAAGAAATGTTGGCAGAGCAAGACACTGAAAAAGGGTTGAGATAAATCCATCTACATGGGAACATAGATAAACAACAAAAAATGTGTGTTTGTTCGACAGGGTAACAGAGATATTTAACAATTGAACAAAAAATCTTTAAGCTTTTTATAACACAAAACCATCTTAGCCCACACACACACAAAATGAGACCTACAGATTATGCATAATAACAGGAATATTGCTCACAGCAAATGATCAGACAGTCTGACAGTACTGACAGTAATTTTCTTGAAATGTATTGTTAAAGGCGGTGGATTCGCTACACAAGTGGCACTTTGATGGCTATGCTGTAATGAAGATGAATTTAGAGACACAACTGCTGCTAGAAATATTAAGATAAAACATAAAATATGAAAATAAAAAAATAAGTAAGTTGGTGGGCAACTAATTGTAGTAATATTGATCATGCCGGCTTCCTTTGTATCAAAGAAGGGCAATTAACCAGTCCCTCATTATCCCCAATAGCCGTACACCTTCCTCACGGTTGATGAAGAGCATCAGTATTGTAGCTCATAGGAACCTTGTACCCATGATTCATTCATCCATTTATGTTCATTCTGAAATTAATGAGTACTCGATCTCATTCATGACTGCTAATGCTGATTAGCGCTTAACCGAAACAGCCGACATGAGTTATGGACCTATATTGATCCTACTGAATAATTATCCTTAATAAATGATAGTCATATTAATTTTATAATTAAAACCAGAGAGGGTGCAATTCAAAGCTGTCAGAAAATAATTACTGCTGTTTTGTACATGCATTTGCACATCTGTCTTCACAAACTTAGGGTTTTGAATGCTAGATAAACATTCTGGAGAGTAGACTGTTTTGCTTAGGATGGATTTTCCATCAAAAACACCTTTTCAAACAGATAATAACCATATTTTGTCTGTTTTTCAGGTTGGTGATCAGATCATTGAAATAAATGGGGAGAGCACGAGGGATATGACCCACGCTCGGGCCATTGAACTCATCAAATCGGGTGGCCGTAGAGTTCGCCTGCTGCTCAAGAGAGGCACAGGGCAGGTCCCTGAGTATGGTAGGTTTACACAGACTGTCTGAACACATACCTTACTGCTCAGAAATGTCTACAGCTTTAGTTCACTTAGTTTACAGGGTCTCAAGAGATGGAGTAACCATCAATTTGATCTTTGGAGAAGGTCATATTTTATTGGGTAATATATTAAGAAATGTATAATATAGCAGATTGGCAGAAGATCACAACATACATATTGAAATATGTTGTGAAATAATGGATTCTTGTAGACTTATTCACACCAGGAGCAAGATTTGTGCGGTTGACGGGTTTTATTTGATACATTATTATTAATATTCTGCTCTCAATGGGAATTCCTAGATCATTTTAGAAAAAGGTCACCATCAGTTAGTTTTTCTCAACTGCTTTAGCTCATTTATTGAATCAGTCTTAAAATTCTCTAAACTGTAAGTGCAACTGTCACAACTGTTTTTAATGGGACATAGCACAAAATGTATAACTCACCCAAAACATTTAATTCATGCTTCGCAAACTTGTTATTGTGTCATTAAATTGGCACCAAAATGAAACATTTTTTGTCATCATGTGAGCTATAGTGGTCAAAATGTTTCAGTCAACCCTGGAATTTTTTATTTTTTTGCTTGTAATATACAAGAATATCAGTTTTGTCTAGCTGAATGCTATTGTGTGTCATATTGAGCTTTTTAGAATCAGATTTCAAGAGTAAGTAAAATTAGGGCTATGCTCAACAAACTTCTCTATTCTGCAAAACAGGTTGCATCGCTTCCGATTCAGGTCTTTTGTATGTGTTTCGTTAAATATTTAACTGTTTTACTCAAGATGCCTTCAAAAGAAATACCAGGGATCATCTTAACTGATGTCCATCACATATGCAGATTGATATCTAAAAGTTTTATTTTTCTTCTTTTCACTAACTTTCTAATGTTAAAAAAGAATAAAACACCAACAATAAAAACATCAGTTCATACTGCTGTTAACACTTTCTCCAACAGGCAATAAAGGAATGTTTTAGTTGTGAAGAACATGACAGTTTCACTGAGAATTAACTAATAAGTTTTGATCAGCAAGTCATGTGGATTGTTATTCTGCAAAGTATAGACTATTGTACTGTACTTACTCTTTTGGACACGTTTGCCAAAACATGTACAACTTGCATAAAATTAGTAAGACATTCAATCATTGTTCAATGATCTGAACTTACTGTTTTGAGAGAGAAAAAAATCTCATTTAAGAATTGAGCCAAAGCGATTGAAAAAAAAACATTCTCTTGTACACTAATACAATTTTCCTGCTAACACAACACTTCTTTAACATGACTGTGGCAGCATGCTCTTTGTATTAATGCAGATATAGCTAGTCTTCTTCTCTTTCATCGGTGCTATGGCTGTTAGTAAATAATTCTCACTTCCGTTCTCAATTTTCCTCACTGAATACTATCTCAGCACTGATCTTAATACTGTCTTAGCCTGTGGCTGCTGTTCTAACCCTAATGATTGGTCTAGGTTGTTACTTCACCTCTTATAGGAATGGTACCTTCCAGTCTCTCCATGTGCATGAAAAGTGACAACCATGGCTCCCCCTATTTCTTCCTAATGGGCCATCCTAAAGACACGGTTTGTAACAGAGTGCATGCGTTCTAACACACCAATCATCATTCTTTCTTGGAGTGCTGTGGTTTGGATTGGTTTTTTGAGAGTTTTTTTTATTATTCATTTATTTTATATGTAAATTATTTTTTATGTTTTTTTATGTTTATTATAAAATAAATGTATAAATTATAGCATATATAGTTGATAACATTGTGTGTTTTGGATCTGAATCTGTGTTAGCGAATGTAACTCACATGTAACTTGTCTTTTCATAATATAATATTATGAAAGTCTTAGTTTTGATATTCAGACATTATACACACAGTACTTATAACAAAAGCACAATAATCTTCACTCATTAACCACAGACAGTTGTGAGAGAGAGACCTTGATTGGAGGACTATACTGGTTATTATAACACACACATATTACAGTATTTGTTGGTTTGCAGAAAAATGTGTCAAGAGAACATTTAGTATAAAGGCTGTTTTGAACTTTCTGTGAAGGGGCGATAAAAATAAAAAAAATGTCAAATTTCTTATACATTTTTTTGTAGATATTTACAGTATTGTATTGCTGTGAAATGGTTTAAAAGCATTTTTTTTTTTCAGTCAGTGGAACCATCATTTCGACTAATTGGTCATTGCCACAATTATAAACCTAGTTAAAAATGTCATGTTTTATTTTTATATTTTATCAATATATTTTGTTTTGCTGTATAATTATAAATAGTAATAAACATCCATATTTACCTGTATGTATTTTTACTAAACCATATCATAATATGCACAATGCTACGCATTCATTTCCATGAGCAATGACCCAAATGAATCATTGAACTGATTCTTTGAAGCAAACAAGATAACATAAATTAATCAAATTTCCCAGCTTTGTCACCACTTTAATGAAGTTTAAATCAGAGATCCTATTAAATTATCTTTGTATCCGCGCTCTCATACTCCAAACTGGCCTGCCGCTGTGGTCTTTAGGAAAATTAGTGGTCTAATAAAAAGTGCATTCAAATCATTGCAATTTTATATCACCAAATAATTATATTGAATATATTTTGAATATTCAATATATTGTCCAACCATACTCCATTTAGGTCATACAGTGAAAGCACATGTCTATTGAAATTCACACATTGAAAGAGAAACAGCAGATCTACCCCTAGACGCACATACACTTTTAACATTCTTGTAACTGACTCTCCATTGTGATGAAAACTTAACACCTATATGAGCTCCTAACAGCCACTGAAACAACCCAATGTGCACTTGACTTTGAATTCCGCTCACACTTGGCCATCTCTTCTCATGCATTTAGTATCCTACTGAGATCTCAGTGCCGCCACAGAAACCTAGCTGAAATACAGTCATCATGGGATGGTTGTGCCAGCCTCTATGGTTTTATATTCCATACCTGTCTTCTATTTCACAGTGAAAAACCCTTTATGAGCTTGGATTCATGTTTTTTCCCTATAGGCCAGTGATTTCTACACCTGGACCATATAAACGAGAGAAATTTACCACAGTAGAGTAAGAAGAAGCCAGCACAGAGACACAATGATACATAATTGTTTACACTTGATGTACTTCCTTGTATTTGGAGCTTAACCCGACAAGACGTCATGCTTAATAAAATAGACTGTAGTTCCTAATATGGTGTAATATCTCATTTGTATTCCCTACCACTAGATGGCAGATATGTAGTACTTCGATTCTAGACCAAAATTACGTCACGTTCCTATTCAAAGTGTTCAAGGAAATAGCAGAGCAAGTGAGCTATCGTGTCTTCGATGCGGAAGCAGTTCAGTTCATAGCGTGCAAGTAAATTGTGAGATTTGTGAGAGAAAATCGCCAAATGACTAATAAAAAGTTGTACCGTGAGGATGTGTTGCAAATGTTATTCGCCGATTCTGACTCTGAAGGGGAATATTTGCCTTTTGGAAATGACGATCGGTCGTCTAATAATCGCGCTTCTCCCGGTACATCTTTGCAGCGCAATGGTGCCGCCGTGCAACGCGAGAGTGTTCACGAAGCACAAACAAGTGATCATTTCGACCCTTTGCCCAACGGGGATGGGGGTGGCAGCGGTGGACGTAGTCGTTGTGTCCATAGGAGAGCTGTTGCTAGAGGTAGAGGCAGCAGGGGTAGGAGAAATAGGGCTGGAAGTAGCACTAGCTCTTTGGATCCAGTCAGAGCGGCTCTGGATCCAGTGCCCCAAAGAGGTGGGAGTGGCCGCGGTAGACGTGGCCGTGCTGTGCGTGGGAGAGCCGGGAGACGTGGTAGAGGCAGCAGCGGTGATCTGGATCTAAATAGGGCTGGAAATAGCGATGACAATAGCCACAAGCTTTTGAAATCTTGATGTCAAAATCCAGCATTTTCCCCGAAAATCCCTGGCGCCTAAAGGGTTAATGATAATGAGATGCTGTTGTAAGTGTTTGTTTTCTTGTGTTGAAATGAATTCCCAGCCAATTCGATTGTTAGCACACGTTGAAATGGCCTCCTGGGCGCATATGTGCTTCGTAGGTTGGTAGAAAGCTGAGCAGTCCTCAGTGTATCCTGTGATATATGAGGAGACAGGTAGGATTAGGGATGTATAATGAGAATATTAAGGTTGGTGACCCTCTTTCAGTTTGGGCTGTGAGTGTGTGGATAAAATATGCTATTGTGTATTGGGAGTTTAAGGAGAGAAAGAGTAGAGATGTCACTCCAATATAAGCATCTTGGTGTGAAGTGATGTGTGTGTGTGTGTGTGTGTGTGTGGAGGTTGGGTGGATAGCAGAATAAGCCCATGGGACAACCTGATTCCACATCCAGCAGACACACATGAAACTAGATTACTGGCTGAAAACTATCCCATTTCCTGTCAGGTTGGTTTGGTATGTATGCAAGCAATATCATATAGTGCTTTGTGTCCTTAAAATAAATATATTGTGGCAATTCCATGATACACTAACAGTATGAGTTGGTAATGTACCATGGTACTGTAGTTAAATGGTATTCCAACATACTTCAAACATAATTATCATAATACATATCCCATACCATTTGCATGGTACAATGTAGAAAACAGCCATGGTAATATCACAGTACTTTTTGGTACTTTTTTGTTAATGTGTTTTGTGTGATTTTTTCCCCACAAACCAATTCAGTGCTAATCCCACCTCGCAGCAGATTCTAAAGATTTCATTGGTCATGTAAATCACAGTGCTGATTGCCTACACAACACTGAAAGAATTACTAACCCCTGACCCCAACCTAAACCCCAACCTAGTATTTTGATAGATAGCATTACTGTTTGTCATTGAATCCATTACAGTTTAAACTGAATCTATAAAGTCTGAATTTTTCTCAATATGATTGAGTTGACAGATGAAATCGGCTGTAGGGTGGGGTTTGCACTGAACTGGTTTGGGGAGTGTGTGGTTCATGTTCGTTAGATAGTACTTTTTTGCCAGTGTTAGCCTTGGTTCCACTAATCTTTCTTACTCTAGTGCGTGAGTGTGTTTCCATTTGTGCTTCTTTCTTTTTGGCTTGAATGTTTGGATGTAACTGTTTCCATATTTCCCCAGCAGATAGTCCCGCCCCCTGGGATGCTCACACTACAGCCTCCCCAAGTCTGTCGGAAGTAGCACCACCCCTCGACAGCTTACCTAATCCATCAGCTTCTTCTCATATGAACCCACCCACCGACCCACCTCATACATCGTCCTTGGAAGCAGTAGGTCCAGACTGTTCCCAGGGTCCTAGAGGCCCAGAGGGTAAGGCTCTGGAGCAGGCCAGTGTGGGGAAGAGGTCTGCCCTGGCAGGTGGAGTTGGGGGTGGGACCAAGCAGAGGGAGGGTAGCAGGACCAACCATCGCTCTAGTGGAGGGAAGAGTCAGCAACAATACCTTGATAAACTTGCGGGAGAGCCAAAATCCCACAAAAGCAGCCGGGCGAAGTCCAAGGAGCGCAGGAGGGAGCGGAGCAACACACCATCTCGAAAGCGAGACTCGCCTAAAACTTCTCCAAATGACACCAACATGAATGGGGGAAATGGATGCCTAGATGGTTGCAACAACCAACATGGAGCTCTGGTGCCATTCAAAGCCCTACCAAAGGAACCAGAGAAAGGGCAAATGAGTCGTCCCAGCCACAACTCCAAGACCAGCAGCAGTGCATCAGGCAGGAATGCCACAGTATCCCCAGGGCCATGGAAGATCCCTGGTTCGGACAAGCTACCCAGTACCCTGTGCTCAGCCACCTCCACCATCAGCAGATAGCATCTCACCAGAATCTCAGGCCCAAGTTTACACCTTACTTTTGGCCTTGACTTCTTTTGGCCAAGTTTTGGACCAATCTTTGGCCATGATCCGCCTTGCTTTGGGACTGGTTGGGCTTGGGCTCTTCTTGATTGCTTTTCACAGGCTTGCTCTACTTGGAAGAGATTGGTTTTAACCATGACTAGGTACCACCCTCCCACAATCCTCACTAAAGACCTTTCCATGCATTTCTAGACAGAGCATTTTTTATTTATATTTTATTCTAAGTTATTTTAACAGATATGACACCCACCACCTTAAGAACTGGAAGCATTCACTCCAAAAATGGAACCACGGTGGAATGAGTGATGCATGTTGCGTGCAAAAAGAATCCCAGACTTTTTTAAACTTGGGGAAAAGCACTCAAGATTCAGAGATGTACATGCATAGAGAACCACTAACTCTTGAACCACCACTGGTGGCTACAGCAATTTTTATACGCTTTCATTAAAAAATGAAGAATACTGAAGGAGTTGCCTGATATATAGTTTTTGTGTTTTTGAAGAATGAATATGATTAAAAAGATTCTATATGAGCAGACACTCGACTATGGAACTCTGCCTTAAAGACTGACCTGCAGATGTCTGTATAAGGGTCGGTAAAATGAATATAGAAATAGATATATTATATGACTGCATATATGTGAGACATATTGTAAATATGGTCTTGACACACCATTGTGAGCCCATACTGGCGTATTGATATCATACACAGTGTAAGAGTGTAATCTAGAATTCATTCCTACTCCACTTTAAGGTGCGTTCCCACTGACAGCGATATAAACTTGAGTGGTTGCTAATCGGTGTTACTACTCAACTTCAATATAGAACTGTAACAGGAAACAGATCACATGACCTTCACTGTCTACACTGACATCGGTAGTTGAAGCCTCAAGTTCAAGATCAACGCCAACGGTCGATTGTGTCTCTTAAAATCGCAAACTCTCATTGATGATTTATGAGCAGATAGCATCTCACCAGAATCTCAGGACCAAGTTTACACCTTACTTTTGGCCTTGACTTCTTTTGGCCAAATTTTGGACCAACCTTTGGCTATGATCCGCCTTGTTTTGGGACTGGACGGGCTCTTCTTGATTGCTTTACACAGGCTTGCTCTACTTGAAAGCAATCGTTTTAACCTTGACTAGGTACCACCCTCCCACAATACTCACTAAAGAACTTTCCATGCATTTCTAGACAGAGCATTTTTTATTTATATTTTATTCTAAGTTATTTTAACAGATATGACACCCACCACCTTAAGAACTGGAAGCATTCACTCCAAAAATGGAACCACGGTGGAATGAGTGATGCATGTTGCGTGCAAAAAGAATCCCAGACTTTTTTAAACTTGGGGAAAAGCACTCAAGATTCAGAGATGTACATGCATAGAGAACCACTAACTCTTGAACCACCACTGGTGGCTACAGCAATTTTTATACGCTTTCATTAAAAAATGAAGAATACTGAAGGAGTTGCCTGATATATAGTTTTTGTGTTTTTGAAGAATGAATATGATTAAAAAGATTCTATATGAGCAGACACTCGACTATGGAACTCTGCCTTAAAGACTGACCTGCAGATGTCTGTATAAGGGTCGGTAAAATGAATATAGAAATAGATATATTATATGACTGCATATATGTGAGACATATTGTAAATATGGTCTTGACACACCATTGTGAGCCCATACTGGCGTATTGATATCATACACAGTGTAAGAGTGTAATCTAGAATTCATTCCTACTCCACTTTAAGGTGCGTTCCCACTGACAGCGATATAAACTTGAGTGGTTGCTAATCGGTGTTACTACTCAACTTCAATATAGAACTGTAACAGGAAACAGATCACATGACCTTCACTGTCTACACTGACATCGGTAGTTGAAGCCTCAAGTTCAAGATCAACGCCAACGGTCGATTGTGTCTCTTAAAATCGCAAACTCTCATTGATGATTTATGACTACCAGTTGCTGCAAATCGCTGTCAGTGTGAGTACCCAATTTCTGAAGGAGCCACTGAGCTTTGACCTTCTCCTGACTCTCAATCTATTCTCCCTTTACGTGAGTACATGAACAAAGCAATTTGAGTCCGATGGTTTGGATGAAATATAGAATGGTTTGATTAGGGCAGAGTGCCTTATGACAGAGGTGTCCAATCCTGCTCCTGAAGAGCCACTGTCATGTAGAGCTTAGCCAGTGTTGCCAATTTAGCTATTTTATAGCTAGATTTAGCGACTTCCCCGCCCCTTTTGAGACTTTTTTCAAAAGTTTAGGGACAAATATAGCAACTTCTTGGACAAACCTTATCTAAGTTCTCATCTTGCCCAAAGATCTACGTTCATCTTTATATAGATCAGTGAATTTGCCATTGTGATGTCATCTAGTGACATTTAGCTACCAGTTTTAGCTACTTTAAATTGAAAGCAGTTGGCAACACTGAGCTTAGCTCCAATACTACTTATACACACCTGAACCAGCTAATCAAAGTCTTGAGGATTGCTAAAAACGTCCAGGCAAGTGTTTTGGGGCAGGTTGGAGATAAACTCTGCAGTACATTGGCCCTCCAGGAGCAGGAGTAGACACCCCTGCCTTATGCAGACCACTTGATGCTTTATTTGAGCTCTAAATCCTAGGCAACGACATCAAGACAAAAAAAAAACGTAGGCTGCTATTAATTCATTGGACTACTTGTTCCGTAGATACTGTGCAACAGTAATACCAGAACTGAATGAGTATGTCATCACATCCCTCTCTCTGAATGCTGATTGGTGACTAGAGAGGCCGGTTTTTGTCCACAGTATAGATATATCAATATAAAATTCAAAGCTATTTTCGTACATAGATAGAAATAGAGGTGAGAGTCTTCTAAAAGAAGTGCAGATATTTATTAATGATATCTCTGACAGGAGTTCAAATGTTTGTTGAGCACTTTGTCTTTAAGTAGACATGTATACATATAAAATGCAGTACTGGAAAGAGTATATGCTGTGCATCCATGATATTCATTGAATATTTCTGAGAAAGTTAATTCTCAAAATCCTGCTATGAAAATTAGTTTATTAGCATATTCCCATATAAAAGGTTGTGTGTTGGTAAGTCTCTTTCACATGGATCATGTCAGGGCTTCAACACACCTCTCCACAAAAGCGTCATGCTTGTTGTGAATACGTCATAGGCGTTGCACCCTTCACAAAAGGGTGATTTTAACAAGACTGCTAATAGCAAATTGTGAAAGTACATAAAAAAGGTAATGTATGCTATTCTGTCATGCATTGTTTTGTTTTTTCTTTGAATGTCATCATCATCCACCTTGTGCTGTATTTAGATGTATCTACATAGACACAGTCTATCAGTCTCTACTAGCTAAGCTAGTAGGCTAAGATGTTAGCTTGCTAATCGAAGGCTAACTGAAAACACAAAGAACCAATTAAAAGGTCTCAGCTAATGGAATTTCTTTGATATTTCTTTGGTTACGCTTTGAAAAATGCACAGTAAATGAGGTCAAAGTTGGAAATGTTTGAACTTTAAGTGTCATGTTACACATCTGTGTGCCACACAGCAAGGTGGCTAAAGTCCCATTCACACCAAGGCAATAATGATAACTATAAAGTTGTAATAATTATTCTAATTCTGTGAGAGTAGGGTAATGATATAACGATGATGCAGAGGAGAATCACTTTCTTCTTCTATTTTTTCAACTGATGAATCATAAAATCACTGAAAACCAGAATCAAAATCCACCACTTTAAAATTGAGTTAGCATTTAAAGCAGCAGACGACA
This sequence comes from Sinocyclocheilus rhinocerous, assembly GCF_001515625.1. Lineage (NCBI taxonomy): Eukaryota > Metazoa > Chordata > Actinopteri > Cypriniformes > Cyprinidae > Sinocyclocheilus > Sinocyclocheilus rhinocerous. The sequence continues at coordinate 506,740 of NW_015649568.1, read as the reverse complement.
TGACTGCTTTGTGTCCTTATAATAAACTAAATGTTATTGTGCATTGATGTGGACGCTAACTTAGTTTTTAGTTATCATTCTTGGCGTGAATGGGACTTATCACTCTAGCTTGATTCTTGCTCCATTGAATTTAATGGACTGGGGAACACTGATGCGAGTCATATGAAAGGGCCTTAATACTTAAAAAAGAGCTTAAAAAAGTAACCGTTTGAAATGTTAAGGTGTAATGGAACAAACTTTTCGGTTACATCGAAAGTATACATTATTATTCTGTGTTTTCTTTCATAATTCACATTTTTTATGAGTTATATTGCCATTAATGTCACTGAAATGAATAAATATACCATTTTAGAATCATTTGAAGGTGAAATAGGTTGTTTCTGTGCAACTAGTTGCATCAAACAGAATTCCAATTCTGGGCTGACAAAACAACATAGTCTCAACCAATTGCATGATTTTGAGGGAGTGTCTTAATTGTTCATGATTTTTATACTGATTTTATAACCGATAGTGGCACAGAAATTACACACTTCACTTTAAAAAAAATAACAAACATGTTGAGACCCCAATGGTGCTATATTGTGTATATTCATCTCCCACAGAAATAAAGCGATGACGGGTTACACTGACGCTCTTTGACAACTGTTGTAGATGACAAGGAGAGCTGACAATGATCTAGTCATTACAAGATAGTGCTAACATTTCCCTGATGAAGACAAATTAATTGAAGCACTCCAAAAATGAGTGTGCCTCTGTGGCTATTACATTCTGAGTGCTTCATCCTTCGAAATCCCAGACAGACAATGGCATTGTCAAAGCAAGTGTATTTTCCATAGAGTACCAGCAAAGATTGTGTGTGCATATGAATGAGTTGGATCACAAACACTATGATATCTCTCAATAGTGTTAGACAGGAAATTAACAATTTGATTAAAAGTACAAAATCAACTTTATGAATTAGGAACAAGTCATCTTAAGGCCAGAAACATGCTCTATGCAAGTGCACAAATGTTTGGCTAGCGCATTGTAAGTGTGTACATCCTTAGCGTCTATTTTTGCGCCACTATAGCGCTAACTCATAACTGTACTCAAGGGGGCGACAGAGGTACCTTCAAATGTCTTTACTGTTGCACAATATGCTGTAAAGGTGCACTCAAAACTGTTGTTTGGTTAATTTTTGTGAGTGAAATCCATTTATTTCAATAGAAATCGACGCAATCTGTATTTTGCGCGAGGGCGGAAAAATTTCCCCACATAGATTTCACAACAGGTTCAAGTTAGTCTGCTTGGTTTTGAAAGTGTCTTCTGTGTTAGCTATACTTTATACATTACTACTAGTGACAATTAACCTTTTTGCCTTTGAAAATTTGTTAGTGACTCTATGTTTATTCATTTAACTAGCTAATAACATTTTGAATAAACTTCGAACTTTAGCCTCATGACAAAAGTTGGCCCTTAAAAAGAAAACGGATGCTAAATTATGCAAATACCACATTAAGAATGCAATGTGTTGCATAATGAATTGCATTCTGACACATTTGCAATGCAACAACAAGAAAAAGGTTATTAACTTGCGTAGTTAGCAGAATTTGCATTCATGCACTTGTTTAGGCTTTGTTTCTGGCCTTCGGGGTTTTTTTCTTCTTTATCATTTTATAGAGTAGCTGGTTTGTTTAAAGAGAGAGTAGTGTCAGTGCATTCAAACTGCCTTTCCATTTATTTTGTCTTGAGTTTGCCAAATGCTGAAGAGACGTCACCGAAATGATTCAACCTGATAAATAATGTGATTTAAAATGAGATGATTTATCGGTAGAGCCATGGAGGCAACGCAATGCCCTAAAGAAGCTCTGTATCACTGTGTAGAACTTAAAGAACAGCGCGGTTCACCCTGTACAGCTAAAAACTATAAATATGACACTATGTATTATGACCTAGTCACAAAAACTGTAAGTGAGCTACTATTTTTATGAAATGCAACTCAATGGATATATACTTACTTTTGCAGAGCTCTTGTTTACTGTATGATATTTACTGAAATACTGTCAAATAAAACCTTGACCATGGTGTAAAGTATTCAAGTAAAATCAAGTGTTTTGTGAGTGTTTTACCTTAAAGGCCGGTCTACATTGACTTCCTCCTGCACAATTAACCGTGTGATTATGCAACCAGTGGTTACCGGGTCTTTATTTGAAAGGAGATGCTGAAGTGTATGCTGGGTAGCGGTACCATAATTACACGTTTTATTGAAAGAAACACAAAACAGACTAAGCGTAACTCCACAAGCTGAACTTTGGTCACTGTGCAAAACACTACCAGATTATCAGGTGCAGTCAAAGCCGCTTGAGGAACCAGTTTACATACTGTTTTATGTTTTGGGGTTTATGTAGGCCTATATAAATGCAATTTATTCCTCTGATGGCAAAGCTGAATTTTCAGCAGCCATTACCTCATTACTATGGTGTCATGTGTGTGTGTGTGTGTGTGTGTGTGTGTGAGTGAGTGAGAGAGAGAGAGAGAGAGAGAGAGAGAATATACAGTAGTCAGTCTGAAGACAGAATCTGTGTTCAACTGTGTTTGTGAGTAACGTTATGTGACATAATTATGGATAGTAACCTAATGTTATTATCTTTCACATGTAATTCTGGTGTCTGTGTTTTGTGCAGGAATCAGACCTGGTTGAGTCCAGTGGTTCGGGACACTGAGGTGACCCGTGCTGCCCGCAGAAAGAGTTCACACAAAAAAGTTGCCTGTATCCTTAACAAAGTCAAACACCATAGTTAAGTCAAGTTACATGTATTTATACAGCACTTTACAATGCATGTAGTTTCAAAGCAGCTTCACAGTAATAAACAGAAAAATAACATTGTTGATATAAAGTACATCCATTTTGAAAGAACTTCAATTTCAGCAATTATAAAACGAAAAGCAGCTCTACAGAAGACAATAGTGTCGTTATCCAGCTCAGTTGAGGTCAGTTTTTTGTTCTCATCTGGTAGTGTAAGTACAATGTATCTGTGCTGAAACTGTTATAAACATGTAGGAAAGTTTTTTTTTTTTTCCTTTACTGTGTGTTCAGTCCCACTGGCACAGGATGACACTCCTGGCACCAGCACTACCCCTGCTAGACCACTACTGCGCCAAACACCTGGATCTCTCCTCAAACTGGTAGTGTAAGTACAATGTATCTGTGCTGAAACTGTTATAAACATGTAGGAAAGTTTTGTTTTTTTTCCTTTACTGTGTGTTCAGTCCCACTGGCACAGGATGACACTCCTGGCACCAGCACTACCCCTGCTAGACCACTACTGCGCCAAACACCTGGATCTCTCCTCAAACAAACTTGTAAGTAAACAGCATTATCTATCTGTCTGTCTGTCTGTCTGTCTGTCTATAGATAGATATATATGCTGCATGCAAAAACATACAATCTAACCATTGCAGTCTGATTCAGAAAGGACTCTCTCAATAATAACTCCTTCAATAAATTATTTAAAAATAATTTAAGTAACATAGTCATTGTTGATATGAATCAATCTGATGAATCTTTCATAGAATGAACTGACTGAATCCTTTAGTACTTAATTAAGTTAGCAAGTCTTTACTTCCAGTCAAAAATTAAACAAGAAATATTTTCTTAATCTTTATCAGAATATTAGTATCGTGATTGTTCATTTGACAATGCGTAGTTGAAGATACAAAATTAATTATAAATATATTAAACTTAAAAGTATAATATTTTGTAATGCTATTGTAAATTAAATAAAACATTAAACTAATGTAATTATTTAAGACAGGTTTTCAAACTAGGGGTCCTTTGGAAAAGTTTAAATAAAAACATGTTGACAAATGTCAAAATAAAGTATAAGATTAATTAAATGAAATAAATGTAAAAAAAAAAAAAAAAAATTTTTGTAATAATTAGCTTAAACTGATACATCTAACAGTACAAAAATCTAGTGAGTAGAAAAAAACAATGAATGTAAAAAATAAAAAAAAAACTGAATATTTTACACACACATATAATAATACATACATACATAAATAATATTTTCACAGTATCGATTGAGTCTTTATAAATGAAAAGCTATAGCTGCCTTTTAAATTTTAGGTGTCTTGTCTGAGGATGATCATATTCATATTCCTCATGACATCTAAAAGATTGAAACTCCCCCTTTATAAGATATTTAAATGTGTTGCTAAATGAGTATTTACATATATATATATATATATATATATATAAATTTAGGAGGTAAGTGGGATTTTTTTTTCCCCAGTGTATTTACACTTCTAAGTTTGATGATGTTTGTTAAGAGTGGTCTGTATTTATGTGCAGTTGTTTTTATATCATGTACAGTCACCCCAAGAAGTGCCCTCAGGAACCCAGATGTGTCGGCCATCCTCGGGACAGGAAGCAGAACTCCTCGCTTCGTCAACACACCCTGTACCAAAGGCAGTCTGAGCATGGTGAGTGCCCAGAATTCATATGAACATCCTTTATTTATTCTGACTACATATATTTGACGTGTTTGATGTCAGTGGTAACTCTTCTGCTTTGGGTTTTTGTTTGTTGGCACTTCAGAACTTGGATGACAGTGATTGGACAAACAGTCTTTACCCGTCTCCTCTGTCTGGACTGGTGGACACCAGCTTCACTGAGGATGTCAGCATGAGCGCTCTCATGCTAAAGGAAGATGATCCCGGAGAGGCTGGTAAATAATCATCATCATCATCATCGCCACAAATGAAGTGACCGGTTTACATGATTTACAGCTCTCTCGCTTTTTCTCCTCCCAGCTTCTCTCAGTTTGTTTCCTGAATTTCTGCAGTCATATTTACGTCATGCGTCCACAGCTGTGTTTGATCTATTGGAGGATTATGAGGCTCTCTGTCAGGATAAGGTACACGCCTAGTACTGCATAGACAGACTGGGAATTCAGAATTTCATTAAGTAGAAATATGAAATTATTTACAATATAAATGTAATATGTAATATAAATTATCTTTTTTTTTTTTAAGTAGAAAAACTAAATGTTTTGAGTGGTAGCTAAATGACAATGTTGCCATAGCAAGCTGAATAAAATCCCTACTGAGATTTGTAATGTGCTGACCTGTGTTGTAGGTTAGTATGTTGCAGAAAATGGTTCTTCGATCGGCCCCTGGTCAGCAGAAATCCTCCAAGACGGTCAGCATTACCTGGTTGCTGCAGCAAGAGATGGTGACCTGGAGGCTCATCACCTCGCTGTACAGGTACAACACTCTCATACATATTGACGTACACTGCCGTTTAAAAGGGTTGGCATAAGATGAAGAAGAAATTAATAATTTTATTCAGCAAGGATGCATTAAATTGATCATAAGTGACAGTAAAGACATTTATTGTAAAATATTTCTATTTCAAATAAATGTCCTTTTAAATTAATAAATCCTGAAAAAATTTATCACTGTTAATTCAAAAATATTAATCAGCACAACTGTTACTTAATTGCTAGCATACTGTTAAATCTCTCAAATACAGAGACCGAGTGCAGACCGTTTTAGAAGAAGACATCATGATGGATATAACTGTAAGTGCATGTGTGACACTGTACTGGTCTACGTAGATGGAAAACATGAATGTCATTGTATTATATTACAAAATACCAAACCTTATGATAGCACAAGCACATTGGTCAAGCAAAATATTTCATAAAATGAAACCTGTTAGGTTTTAAATGATAAAACAGTAGATATACTGTCCAAAATTAACAAATAGTGCTCGAAGACTTTTAGAATGCCACAAAGCTGTGCCACTTAGTTTGATATTTTGTGTCCATTGCAGTGACATTCGTACTTTAATGGAGACTTACGCATCTATGTTTTTCGGAGCCACTGCATATGAACTTGTGGTTGTGTTTTCTTTGTAGATGCCCACTGAGAGTGAGAAGGCAGTAATGGAGCAGTTCTTCCAGAAGGACAGTATGGTGCGACAGAGCCAGGTACACATGCATCCATTTACACCCATCCTGCACGTTTCTTCATGGTAAAACCACTTTACTCAATATCTGGTGTGTGTGTGTGTGTGTTTATTTAGCTGGTGGTGGATTGGTTGGAGAGTATCGCCAAAGATGAGATAGGAGACTTCTCTGATAACATTGAATACTACGCCAAATCTGTGTACTGGTAAGTGATATTACTGCTTATTTATATTATTGAACATCTCAAAACTTTTTCTGAATAAAATTGAATGCAGGTAGATCTTTTATGGTGGATTGTTCGTGTGTAGGGAGAACACGCTCCACACCCTGAAGCTGAGGAGGAATCAGTCCAGCGGTGGTTTCAGCAGGCCCCTGGTCACAGAGCTGGACCCCGATGCTCCCATCAGACAGAAGAGACCACTGGCAGACCTGGACAGAGAGGATGACTCTCGCCTGCTCAAAAATCTCTTTAACCTCATAAGAGCTGGCATGACTGATGAGGTGTGTGTTTGTTTTCTAATGAGGACTGTTATTAGGGATGGGAATTCTGAGTCATTTTATATTTGAGTATTGTAACACTGCAACACAAGTAATTGATTACATTTAATGTTTGTGACCAAACCAAAACATTTCATATCGCCGATAACAATTTCAAAACGTACTTTTCTTAACCCTTTATTTTTATATTTGTTATGTAACTGCAGCTTCTGTGTTGAGAAGTCTGAGCATTCTGCTGTTTTCTTTCTTTGTTGTTTTTATTTTTTGTAAGCAGAGAATTAAATACTGAAAATGTCACTTTTTGTCTTTGCTACTGTGTGTGTGTGTGTGTGTGTAGGCTCAGAGACTGTGTAAGCGCTGTGGTCAAGCCTGGCGTGCTGCCACCTTGGAAGGCTGGAAGCTGTATCATGACCCCAACATCAACGGAGGTCAACACATGCACATACTAACCAACATTTAACTACATTAATATTTCCTTTTTATGCTAAATAGGACTTGAAAGGGATAGGTCACCCAAAAATTAATTTTCTGCTTTCATTTACTCACCCTCATGTCATTTCAAACCCATAAGATTTTCATTCATATTCTAAACATGAAGTTATTTTTAATGAAACCTGAGAGGTTTGTGTTCCTCCATTGAAAGTCCATTCCACCAGAACTTTGACACTTCAAAAAGTTTGACTTCATAAAGTTTCACTTCATAAAGACCTAGTCAATGCAATATGATTCGAGCTGTTTATTCAAAGAGACACGAATGCTTTTTATGAAGAACAGTTTTTATTTAGGCTTTTGTTTACATATCAACATTGAACGATGCACTATGCTCGATGCTCAACTATGCCTGTTTGATGTGCGAGAACCAAGAATGATGATGACAGATGACAGAATTTTAATATTTAAGTGAAATATCCCATTGTTAAAACAGTTATATGATTCATAATTTGTGTGTGCTTGGACACTACTATTGTCCAGGAATGTAAAAATGTTGAATATATATTGCAGTAATTAAAAAAAAGTCATGGTAGTTACTATAAGAAATATACATTATTTTCTAGTTAAAAATATTGAATTAGCTGTAATTTCTTTGTGAGTGCATTTTCTTGAAATTATTTTTTAAAATCCAGTGATCACAATTGACAGAGTCATGGGCAATCATTGGTCAGTCGGAGTGATTTGTTTGTGTGTGTGTGTGTGTGTGTGTTCAGGAGGTGGAGAGCTTCAGTCTGTGGAGGGGAATCCACATCGAAGCGTGTGGAAGGTTTGCTGTTGGAGAATGGCAGAGGAGGTGAGGAAACTCTAGATCTGTGGTCTACAGGAGGGTGCTAGGGTGTCTGTGGGAAATGTGAGGAAAAAAAATTACTAAATGTATTTTTAGGGCAACATTGACAGTAATTTGAATAAAAAAAGGTAGTTTTTTTTCCTTGTTTTGACTCAAATACATTGACAGCTATTTGGTTTAATTTTACAAACAATGTGTTGTCTTTTATAATGCATTATCTTCGTCACACAATATAAATAGTTTCTTATACATAAAAATGTATCCTTCATATACCTTTATACATTTAAGATTCTTTTAAGATTTTACATTTAAGAAAAAGTTTGAAAACCATCATTCTAGATAAAAGTCTCAGGAAATTTAAAATCAGTAATTAAATTAGATGAAATGTCTGTAAACTTAAGTCTGACAGCTTCTGTGAATGTTTCAGTCATTCTGATTAAGATTCTACTTTGCTTTTCTGTTTCAGGAGCAGTTCAACAAATATGAAAGAGCCATCTATGCTGCACTGAGTGGAAACCTCAAACAGGTAAATAGTCATCTAGCTGTTCTTCAGGGTGTCCGCGGGGTCTTAAAAAGTATTAAAAGTTGATAAATCAATTTAGAGAAAATTAAGGCCCTTAAAAATATTAAAAAGTCTTAAATGCCATTTTTCAAAGGTATTACATTTTGTATCATCTTTTCATTATGTAAATTTGTCGAATAGTGGGGTTCTGTGTATTTTATTTATGGAATCCCGCAAGATTTGACGTCATCTGTTACAGCGCTCACTGACTGACTGCGCTGCTGCGTGATAGTGTGGGGCTTGTTGATCCCGCTCTCGCTGAATTTCTAACCATTACCGCATGCTCCCATCCACTCCTTTTTTACTGGCATGGGCTTGGGATGCACAATTAAAATTATGTAATATTTGAGATCATTATTTTACCTTCCATGATCATTCAGACACGATCAGGTGCAGTACTGACACTCTGTCAAGTCTGCATCAAATCAAGCACTCCGTAATCACAGGTAAACCTGTCTGATCAGTCAGGTGTTTGTCATGAGAAGTGTTCCACAAAGCAGCTATGGTTTGAGTTGATGTGACAAATACATCTTTTGAATATACTGTGTCATTGCCCCGTTTTGTATGGAAAGAGTCTTAAAAAAGGTCTTAAAAGGTATTAAATTTAACTCCATGATTCCTGTATATACCCTGTTCTTATGCTTTTTTCATTCCTCTTGTTTTTAGTCATTATATGAATATGTCCTCATTTCCTGCAGCTGTTACCCGTGTGCGAGTCGTGGGAGGACACGGTGTGGGCGTATTTCCGGGTGATGGTGGACACTCTGGTAGAGCAGGAGATCTGTTCTTCCGGTCTGGGCAGTGAAGAGCTGGAGGAGTTGCCCAGAAAGTTCCTGGAGACCAAGTATGACTATAAACACCCTGTAAATACATCATATATACGTTCTTCATGTCCTTTTCCAGTGAATGATTAATTCCATCATTTGGCTTTTTTTAGTTGGACATTGGAGAAAGTCTTTGAAGAGCTTCAAGCAACAGAATCCAAAGTGAGAATGAATGAATGAGGTTTCATTTGTAAAAGACTAAATTGATTGAAGATCTTTTCACACGTATGTTATGTTGACAGAAGGTTCTGGATGCAACCGAGGAACATTACCATGTGATTCAGAAGTTTGTCATTCTTGAAGATCTTGATGGTATGCTTTGAGAACAGATATTTGGAAGAATCTCAGATTTTCTTTTTTTTTTTAAAGTAAATAAGTTTAATGTTTAACTTGTGTTGAAAGGTCTTCTGGAGGAGTTTAGTGATTGGTTAGGAAGAAGTACAGCTTTGCCAGCTCATCTGTTGCGCTTCATGTCACATTTAGTGTTGTTTTATCGCAGTTTGGGCATGCAACTCAAGGTACGTACATTATATGGATATATTTTTTGTTGTAGATTGTATTGCTCTTGATGTGTCTGGCTTATTGCTTGTACAGACAAGTGTATTCAAACGTTTGATGCAAACCTTCCATTGTGATCTGTGTTTGTCAGGAAGAGGTGTGTGTAGATGTCCTAAAGGCCTACATCTCCCTGTTAGTGAAGGAAAAGCAGGTGGATCTCATTGCATTTTACGTCAGTCACCTCCCTGCTGACATGGCCGTGCCACAGTACGCTCAGTTCCTGGAGGAAGTCACTGAGACTGAGCAGCGCAAACACTGTCTGGAGCTGGCAACACAAGCAGGTGAGGTCAAAGGGTCTTGTGTCACAACGGAAAGGGTTTATTTTGCGATAATGACTCACTGAACATTACATGTTAATTATAATGTTATTACAGACTTTTTACTTTTTTTTTTCTTTTTTTTTGGTGTTTAGGTTTGGATGTGGCAGCGATCACAAAAACGGTAGTAGAGACCATCAGAGAGAGAGACACCAATGAGTTTGCTCACCATGACCTGACCCCTGCACTGGATACGGCAACTACAGTGGTACAAATGGAATGAACTGTGTTAATTTATAAAACTAGATCCAATTAGCAATAGAATTAATACAAAACTCTTTATCTATTCAAACAGGAGGATCAGCAGAAGATTGATGTCATTGACTGGCTGGTGTTTGATCCCGCTCAGAGAGCTGAAGCCCTTAAGCAGAGCAATGCCATCATGAGGAAGTTCTTAGGTGAGACTTTTGCAGCTAGATTATTTTATTAAGATGTAATTGAGCTGTAATTGATCATTTTCTATTTTGATTTCATTATTGATTTCAGTTTGTAAAAAATGTGGTTTATAATGAATGCCACTATAACACAGCTCTTTATCTTGTTTTTTTGCTTATTTGACAAAAACAAAGGCCCAATATTACCTAATTTGATGATGCTGAGTAGGGCTGTGCGATTAATCGAAATCGAATCGAAATCGCGATTTGAGACGTTGCGATTTCCTAATCGCAAAGCCTGCGATATGGACGCGATATTACTCCGTTCCAGAGCATATGCATGACTGCCAGCCTTGAGTTGCAGTCTTACTAACCAATAGAGTGAGCGCACCGCCGTTCTCTCCAATCAGCACTGCTCTAGCTAACTGAGTAAACACCCACCATTTAAAAAAACAAACAAAAAAAAAACAGAAAGCGGGAGAGAGACCGAGTGGGATTATGGCGTCTACTGGGTCAGATCGATAGTTAGGCAAATTAAAACTAAAGAAAAACGTATGCAACTTAAGCTTCGAAATGACAGACAACGAACAAAAAAGGTAATTTCCAAGAGCTGCGTCACAGCGCATATCAAAAGCTCCCGCATCGGTTCTGTTTTCAGTACTGGAGAATAAAAGATACATTCTTAGATGTTTTTGTTAGTACGTGAACGTTATCTTACACATTTCTATCTCCCCAACAGATTAATTTGAAATAAGTTTATGATGCATGTTCGCTATTCCCAATTCAGAAGAGCGCACACACAGCCTGTCTGTGAATGCTTCTCATACTCGCTCCTCTCTGCCCCACGCGGCGCGAACCCCGCGTCACGGACGAGCCGTTCATGCTTGCCGCACTCACGCAGCCTGACTCGTAATGCTCGTTCATACTCGCACCCGGCTCCGCACCGCAAATCTTCACGAGCGCATCTGGCAGTATGGACGAGGCTTGACGCACGCGCGCAACCTGTGTCGACTCACGCCTGGCTCCGCGTTTAAAACGAATGTAAATTCAGTCTAACTGCTTGCTAATTTCACTTGGATGAAATGAAACATTCAGCACATTTTCCACTTGCTCTTAAAATCCCAAATACTTAAAATGAATAAATCAGCCTATGTAACATATGTAATACTTTAATAATTGACTTAAGAAATACAGTTCTTTATTTATAAAAAATAAACAAATATTTTCTGTGAAATTCAGTAATTAAGTTAATTCTGTAAAAGTAGTTATACCATTATAATCTTGCCTGCTGAAAAACAACAACAATAGAACCCCTCCTAAAACACAAAAAAATTTATGGATTTCAGGGTTATAATGGGAATTGTATTGGTTTTAATGTAACCTATAATGAGGTGTCTATTTGATGGATTCTATTGGTGGGATGTAATCTGGCAGATGGCAACCAATAGAACAACAGTAATTCCTATTGGAATAATGCCCAAAACAAAAAATGAATTTTGTAATGGTTTAATGGAAACTATAAGAATTTCTGTGATAGTTTCTATTGTTTTTTTCAGCAGGGTAATGATACCCATACTGTGCTGCACATTATTGGCAATATTGAGCTGAAGCTTGACTTTGCAAATTTAAAATCGCAAATCAAATCGCAATCGCAATATCTGTCAAAAAAATCGCAATTTGATATTTTCCCCCAAATCGCACAGCCCTAATGCTGAGTCACTATATATATATATATATATATATATATATATATATGTATATAGTAGGACTGTCAGTCAATTTAAAATTTTAATCTAATTAATTACTTGATGTAGCAAATAATTAATCTTAATTATTCGCAAATTATATTTGGTGTGAAAATACCCACAAAAGATAATTTAAAGCCACTATTGTGTTAAATGAGAAAGTATCAAGTAGACATTAAAACAATTAGCTTTAGAAATAAATACTTTATTTGATTTAACAAAAAATGTATTACACAAAAATATTTAGGCTACAACTGCCTAACATAAACTATGGAACATAAAAGAAGATCATTTGTGAAACATCTCAGTATTTTTTGTTCATACAATGAAAGCCATTAGTAACCAAAACCTTTTATTTTATTATTTTTTTTCAGTGAAATTATTCTCTAAATAAGAAACCATCAGCAGGTGGTGCTAAATGTCTTTATGAAGTCATTGAGTCATTCATTTATTTGATTCTTTCAAATGGCTGATTCATTCAGGAATGAAGTAAAGGGCTCTTTTATGAATGGTCTGTTGAATCATTGGTTCACACGATTTGTTCAAAACGTGGATTCATTCAGAAACGAATCACAGTTTCTGAATCACAGAACTACCAAATTTTGCTATAAGTTTGCTATAAGTAATAATTGCTGTTAATAGTGTTCATAGTGTGTTTGATTACGTCTTTAATTGATTTTTCCGTACATTTCTGCCATACGTACATTTACTGACATAGTCACCACTGATAAGCTACTAGTAAATATATTGTAGAAACATATATTGTACAGCTGCTTTGCAACGATTTGTATCGTAAAAGGCGCTATACAAATAAACATGAGTTGAATTGAACAGTTGTGTTGCTTGGAGACTCACAACAGTTCTGCTGTGGCTTTATAGGTAATGATTTCATCGGCAAAATTGAGCAAAAACAGACAATATTGTGTTTAAAATATAACACAATATTAACTTCTTATCTACAGAACTGTTGTTTAAAATTACATTTGCACTCGTGCTATTCGGGACAAAAACAAGCACCCGTGTGATATTGCTCTCGCTGCTCATGTGATATCACTTATCATATGATATAAATATGAGACAAAAACAAATACAGGAGCATTTTTTGCCCCAATATCTTGAATTTTAGGGGCACATAACTGCATTTATGGACTACATTACACAGTAAGTTGTTGCCCTGCATCATGTTTGTCAAATGCATGATGACGTACAGGCCTGGGACAGGGCAGGTGCGTTAACTGTGTCAAAATATTTTAATCGCGTTATTTTTCCATAACTAATTAATTCAATTAACACGTTAAATTGACAGTCCATATATATATACAGGTGCATCTCAATAAATTAGAATGTCGTGGAAAAGTTCATTTATTTCAGTAATTCAACTCAAATTGTGAAACTCGTGTATTAAATAAATTCAGTGCACACAGACTGAAGTAGTTTAAGTCTTTGGTTCTTTTAATTGTGATGATTTTGGCTCACATTCTAATTTGTTGGGATAGTGAATTGGTGGGTTTTTGTTAAATGTGAGCCAAAATCATCACAATTAAAAGAACCAAAGACTTAAACTACTTCAGTCTGTGTGCATTGAATTTATTTAATACACGAGTTTCACAATTTGAGTTGAATTACTGAAATAAATGAACTTTTCCATGACATTCTAATTTATTGAGATGCACCTGTGTATATATATATATATATATATATATATATACAGTATATATATAATATCTGTGTATGTGTGTCAGCTTTATTGCACTTATCAAAGTAACAAAAGCAGTCAAATATCAGAAGTTTGTTTTAATGGGGAAAAAAAACAAGTATTCAAAATGTATAATTTAACTTACAATCTGAAAGGAATGGAAAATGTGTTCAAATACTCAGTTTAATCTCAAAGATGTCACAACTCGACACAAGTTTATAAATAAGTTTTTTGACAGCCTGTAATTTTCTGTTGCTGTTTAGATGTAGCAAAACACTTACAGGTGTAGCAGAAAACATCTTAGTCATGTTTGCATTTTCCTCTGTCACTGACCATAATTGTAACGGTGACATCAGATTAGACATAAAATAATGTCTTCAGGATCATTCATACATGTGAGAATTGTACAAATAGTTGTAACATGACTCGGAAGAAGATAGGAATAATTTCTTTGTGGCAGTTTTTTGGTGATTAAGGGATAATACAGCAAAAATGCGAGTGCAAAACGGGCTGTTTTTATCAGCTCCCTAAAATTAGTAAGAAACAAGTATTGGATTTCATTCAGCAAATATGATGCAGGGTGGTGTTATTTATGCTAATGAAATACTTAACACTTTCTATTCTTGGTCTGTACGGTTTTGAATTGTTGTGGAGTGAAGGGAACTAAAATACATGTTTATAAAGTTATATATTTGTCGTAGCATCTAAGAAGCATGACGCTGCTAAGATGGTCTTCACCAAAGTGCCTGAAGATTCCATGAGGGAAATCTACCACCAGTGGGAGGAGCAGGGCATGGACACGCCCCTTCCTGCCGAGGAGGAGAATGCTATTCGTGAGCATCTGTGCATCCGTGCCTATCTGGTGAGGAGCTGCATCTTTCTGCATCTCTGTAATGAACGTAGTGACAGCAACATGATCTTACTGTGAGCCGATTTGTGTTTCCCCACCCCAACAGGAAGCTCACGAAGCTTTTAACGAGTGGTTCAAGCACATGAACTGTCCTCCGGTGAAACCCACAGCACCTGCTCAAGCTAAGTTTACAGAGAAGGTGGCCTATGAGATGAAAGAAGCCGAGTACAAGGTCAGAACAGACCGTCCACACAGTGCCGACTAGTACTCTGTAGTGAACACTTCTAGCTTTTATCTGTAATGGCTTTTCTTTGTCACTTCCTCCAGATGGAGTATGAGAACTGGCAGGGGCGTCTGGGAGCGCTGACCGAGGATGTGAAGGAGAGGATTTATAATGTGCTGCTGTTTGTAGATGGAGGTTGGATGGTGGATGTCAGAGAGGTGAGTAGGTTCTAGGGATGTAATGGTATGAAAATTTCATATCACGATTATAGTGACCAAAGTTATCACGATTATCAATACTATCACGGTTTTGTTAAAATTAGATGAAAATGTTCAAAAAGAACTGATACACACTGAAAACATTTCAATAAGTTTTATATTTGAAAATCAACAAACAACAAATAGCTATATGCACTTTTTTTAGCATAAACATTAAATTACCATTAACATGAAGCCCTAATAATAATAATAATAATAATAACTGCTTCTGCGTCAGACTGATGCTGGCTGGACAGGATTTACCGCGAGTTTTCAAAAGCGCGATAATCAAATACGGTTTTGATGATAATTAAATTTTAAACGATAATACTAACCGTCAGGGCATTTTATCGTGAAACCGGTAATAGTTCCATCCCTAGGGTTCTGTATTAATTTACAGGTTTGGCAAACACAGCTGTCATGTCTGAGGTCGTTTATAACCTTAAATATATACACACACACACAGTGGGTATAGAAAATAATCACCCCCTTTAAATAATCACATTTTGTTGCTTTGCATCCTGAAATGAAGACGGACAGTTTTTGTTTTATCCAGCTGTATGATTGTGCAACATCCAACACCAACATGTCAGAAAAAATTAAAAACCAGAGTCACTGAGTTGTTATAACATCACTTGGGTGCATTGTTTGAGTGTAGGATGTCCTGTATTCATGGTGTGTTGTGTTTTTGCAGGACGCTGAGGAAGACTCTGAGCGTGCTCATCAGATGACTCTGCTGCGGCGTTTGTGTCTGCCCATGATGTCGTTCCTTTTGTTGACCGTTCTGCAGCGCACTGAACGCCACCAGGAGAGTCTGCGTCTGGCTGACATCATCGCCTCTGACCAACACAGATTATATGAGGTGTGATGTCTGAAACCTTTAAAGAATTATTGTTCATATAAACATGAATATTGCTTGACTGAAATTGCAAGAGGCCACTCCTTCACTCCTGAACATAAGTGCTCATGGTAAATATGATACTGTCTTGTTTTTATATTCATTCATCTGAACGTTCTTTCTCTGTCAGGTTTTTTCTAAAGAGGAGCTGCATAAGTTTCTCCAGAAGATGAGGGAATCCTCTCTACTCTTGCTGGATAAAGGGCTGGATCCTCTTGGATATGAGATTCAGCCCTAGACACTGTTTGTTTCTCATGCCGTTTATGTCCTCAGAAAAAAAAAATAAAAGCTTTGTAATTTTGTATTTGAATAAAGATTGTTGTGAATTTGGTAAATTGTTTAACTGGAGAGGCATTTTTTATGAGTCACACTGATTTTTCATCTTTCTTCAAGAGTTATGCATTTCTTTCCATTTGTATAATTTTTTTTTTGTCCAGTCACCAATATTGTTAAATAGAAAACCAGACAATTTCTTCAATTCTTCAAGGGATGATACACCAACATTAAACCGCTTGAAAGATCAAAGACAATTTTTAATATAACTCCGACTGGATTCATCTGAAAGAAGAAAGTCATATACACCTAGGATGACTTGAGGGTGAGTAATTTATGGGCTAATTTTCATTTTTGGGTGAACTAACCTTTTAATGTCAATGTACAATATTTGTGAAAACACATCTGTTTAGGCAGGACGGGTTGGTTTTCACACTTGTTACTCCAGTGAATGATTTTTTAGGGTAAGTGTAATAATGAAAGTTGAAAAAATACCATGGAAGTCTAATTTTTAGTACTTTAACTTCCTTCCTGATAGTTGTTTTGCAACCAGTGTTACTCTCAAGCTTCACTACAACTCATTTTTAGTTTGATTCCAATGCATTGCAGGTTAAAAATTTACTGCAATTCAGTTATTTTGTTCTCTGTGTTCTAATCTAACGATTGTTAGATTATTTAATGTGTATTCAATGTTTAATTTAGTAAAAAATCGCTCCGAACCTGTCCGAATCGTTCAGACTGAATCGCGAATCGATTCAAACCGGTTTGCTGACCCGTATGACCGATTCATTGGAAAGAACCGATTAAAAAGAATGATTCAATCAAAATAGGGCATCGTTAGTTCCAATTACAAACAGCAGGCAGAAAATACTGGTCACATGACTTTACTGAATTCTTAACTGAACTTTTCCGAGCATAGTGACAGAGAGTGAAGTTAATATAAAATCATTATTGGAAAGTCTTATCACAGTCACGACAATGTCCAACCGAGGCGCGAGTTCATCCGTCAAATCTTGCGACACGAGCTTTAGGCTACGCGAGTGGACCACAAAACTGATAGAAGCGGTTCCGGTGGAAAACCTAAAACCTTCAGATGACACGCAATTTATACATTATCTCCGCCTCTGTAAGTTAACGTACTGAAAAAACACACACGCAAATGATTTTGATTATAGGCTAGTATGCGGTTGTCACTTTCGTAGCTGTGTGTGTGTGAATGTAGCCGTATTACGCACTCAAATACATGACTGACAACCGTATTAACTGCTGCTACTTTGTGAATGTGGCCACTGAAAATGGTTTGACATGAAACACCTTCTTTTAAACAAAATTCCACAAAATTAAAACATCAGCAAACAAATTACTTTACACAATATAAATCCTTAAATGAAAAGAAAAAATGGAAAATGAACACAAAAACATTAAAAGCAAGTTTTAGCCATATATACATAGATGTATATACATAATGTGTTTTGGCCAACAGACCTTGTGACAATTAGTCCCAGACCATTTAGGCCAAAGTACCTTTTCGTATGTTTCATTGTATTTTATTTAGGCTACTACACTGCAGTATTTGTTTCCTATTTATTTGTTCAGCATGAATTATGCAATTGCTTTGAATGCTTTGACAGTGTTGATCTTTACAGTCACGCCAAAAGGGAAATAGCTGCGTTGACTTTGACCTTGTTAGCTTTTCGTCGTCTTGGATTGCACTGGTTCACTGGTCATGTCCCTTTTTTACTTCCAAGGAGACCACAGTGTGATTTAAATAATTACATTTAAATTAATAAATTATTGTTCATATGTAAAAAATGATCTAACTCTCCATTGAAATGCAAAACACACACATACACAATCCAGATGTAAACTCCAATCATATTTATTTTCCCCCACAATAACTAGTGTTTTTTTATTGAAGAACATGCCGTTCTTAAAATGTCTGTAATCTCAAAATAATGGTTAATTAATTTAATATATCAATATTCTGATTTATGTTCATGAAAAAGCAGCTTTGTCATAATTCAACAAAAAAACGGTAGCCTTCAAGTCAAAAAGACTGAGAACCACAATTCAGTTAAATCTGAATGTAAATTAAGTTAAAACATGCTTATTAAAGCTCACTGTATAGTTTGCCATGTGTAAATGTAGAGTTGCTATGCTCAACAGTAATCAATCAATAAACATTGGTGGAACAAACATATACCTCTAAAAACATGAAATCAATCCCTCCCTCCAGTAAACAGCTGTAAAAGTGGAAGAGAAGCAGTATGGGAGGCTAATGGGATGGATGAGTGATTGATCACAGTGCAGATGGGATTTGTGTGAGGTTCAAAGTCAAGCCCATCAGAATGCTGGAAGAATGACATTATATAGAGACACTGATACACCACTAATGACTCTATATGTAACAGCAATTAATTAATCAATCAGTAAAATCATTAAGCAATTTCACATAAGTAAGAGTGCTGTTGTTCTGAACACGTTAGTACTGAGTAACTGAACTGCCGGTTGCTTTGTCTGTTTGTGCACCACTAGTGTGCAAACTGTCTCTCACAATAATAATGTAACAATGTAACATGCAAAAAGGGTCACTGAAAATCCCTGACAGGCAGACTGAGAAAAAAAAAAGATTGTTTTAGAATAAAACAAACTTGGAAAAAGCACAAATAAAAATAATAGTGTTGTTGTTTTCTCTGAAAACAAACTTATCTTAATTTTACTTTTAAAAAATATAATATTTAGATATAAGAGAAGTAAGAGTATTAAAGAAATTTTAGAATTTTTTTTTTTTTACGGAACAGGACTATTGTTTATAAATAATAAATAAATAAATAGTTTTTATTTATTTTTTATTTACATTTATATATTTATTTCCATACATTTATTAGCCAGTTGTAGGTTTTACTTGTTTGTAAATAAAACGATAAATATAACAAAAATAAAATAATGGGGTAAGAAAATGTCAAATTCAAAAACTGATACTGTTATTATCTTAAGTTTGTATTAAATTTATCTTATTTTAACGATACTCCGATTTTTTTTCTTGTAAAACAAAAAAAAAGTCATTATAAATAAAATAAATATTAGCATTTATTTATTGTCCCCAATTATTTTATGTTTAGCTTTTATTCTACCTCAGCATGTCTTTTTTCAGTATAACAATATAATAGAGAGTTTTCAGTCCAGGTTCTGATGTCACAGTGTCACAGTCACAGTCACAGTCCAGGTTCATTGATTTCACATTGTGAAACAATCAAAGCCACACATCACCTTTAAATTATGACCTTTTTTGTAAAATTTAGATAAGCACAGAGAACATGACCAAAAAAAGACAATTACTGAAAGACCCTTGTAGGAAGACTGTTCATTATTGTCACAGGACTGTGCAAGATGTGCAGGACACAAGATTAAAGCACATCTTCCTGATAGTGATCCACAATCTGTCCTGTGGGTTGTTGTCCGTGTAAGCTCAGCTGAGAAACTCGAAGCTGAAATCACTCATTCTGACAGGAGGCGATTGCTTGCCAGGAAGTACGTGTACAGTGAACCCTGGTGTGTCAGCCCTATGGGGGCGTTTCTTATCTAGATCCAAACAAACGCAGCAGATCCTCCTGCTCTCCAAATCAGCAGAAGTTTGACAAGTTTGTTAGGGCTCTTTAAAAGGCTGTTTCCCAGGGGGTTGGTTGAGCACTCTTCATTCGGTGTTAATAAAGGTCGCACTGCTTCTTGGCTGAATAGATAGACGTGTTTGATCTCACCGCAGGAAATGTTAAAGGGGTCATATGATGTTGCTAAAAAGAACATTATTTTGTGTATTTGGTGTAATGAAATGTGTTTATGCGGTTTAAGGTTAAAAAAACACATTATTTTCCACATACTGTACATTATTGTTTCTCCTCTATGCCCCGCCTTTCTGAAACGCGTC
>NW_015649568.1:471954-486295 GCF_001515625.1 Sinocyclocheilus rhinocerous | reverse complement strand
AAACTCCGGTTGCAGTGTTGTCGTGTAGATAGCGAAACCGGAGTTTTTGGCTTGTGACGTCGGAGCCTGCGCTGTTATCGCCGCCTACTGGAAACTTTTTCAGGCTTCTGATTGGCCAACATGGCTTTACGGTTGAGATTATATCGCCACCTGTTGGTTAGGCATGCTCTTGACAGTGCTTCATAGCATGCGTTTGCGTTTTCATGTGGACGGAGATTTTTTTTTTAAACGGAAGAAGGAAAAACTTTTAAAAAATACCCATGTACGTGTGGACATGGCGGTGCATGGAAAAAACAGCAGATAGGCCTTTTAAATCTCCATATTTGTGTGCAATGAAGCAGAATGAGGATCTGTCTGAGAGGAACATTGAGACAGGTGCCCACTTTCACAGGAAATGGCAATGGAGGCATCTCAAACTGTGATGTCTTTTCTTGTTTGTCTTCTTACAACTCTACAGGACATCGGCCCTCCAGGACTGAGTTTGGACACCCCTGTCTTACAAGATTGTATTTGTTTTGATATTTTTAGTTTGCTCTAACAGAATAGTTTACTTTCTCACTGCTGATAACTAATCATGTTAGTCATGTATTATTTCATAAAAAGAGAAATAGTTTAGTGCCTCACAATCCTCAATATTTAGTTAAATACTTTTTATGTCCAGAAAAATGCAGTTTCACTGTGCAGAAAGAAATCGTCCACTCTTACACTTATTAGTATGTCAAAATTATAACCAAGTGCATCACAAAGAAATTTAAATGAATGGAATTTAATTATAATACCTGACATCATTAAAGTGCCTTATACTGCTCTTTCTTTCTTTCTTTATTTATATAAAAAAATGTATAGGCTACTTTTATTCAGAAATGATGCACTCCACTGATGACTGAAGTAATGATGCTAAAAATTCAACTTCACCATCACAGGAATAAATGATTACATTTTAAAATATATTTAAATAGACAAGTTATTTTAAATTGTATTATTATTTCAGAATATTGCTTAGTCTTTACTGTATTTTTGTTTGAACAAATGCAACCTTGGTGGACATAAGAGACTAACTAAAAACGTAAACATTTTACGGATCCCAAACTTTTGAACTGTAGTAGTGTACAAACACCACAAATTCATATGCATAACATACATTTTTAAAATGTAACTTTTTGTAAATAAATTATGCAGTATTCTGAAGGTATTAGGATGGCATAAGGTATTTATATCATATGATTTTTCCATATGAAATGCTTAAAATTAATGTCTGATTCATGCATATATTTTCCCCTTTATAACATCTAGAATACAAATCTATAGTACTGTTTCAAATGATAAATGGGTCTCTGGATAATTTCCATCATGAATGCTCCCACTCTGTTCTGGATGAGTGTGCATTCAGCTTCGTTTTGATGACTGACTCCATGACTCCCATTAAAGAGCTTTGCTTTCCCACACAGGAAACAGCAGAGCCCCTGAGAATTAATTAATCCCACAACACATGCTTTAAGACTCTTCATTAATGCACACTATCAGAAAAAAATATTAATTTAGTTTTAACCATTAACACTATTTGTTTGTTTAATGACTTCATTACTTAACCTACCAAAGTACTTGTATATTAGATGTTTGATGTCTGCTATATTAGGCATATGCATTAAAAAAACATAAAGTGTGCGTGTATGAAGACCCTCAACGAGGCGGTGAACAAATCATTCCTTCCGTGTCCTTTGGGTGGCGCTGTGATACAGGACAGCATGTTCCACCACTCGATAAATCAGAATGAGGAATTGAACAGCTTGGGGTTTGTCCTTTCATTTAGAAATTGAGAGGGTGTGAAATTGCTGATTGCTTTGACCTAACCAACAGTAAGTCTTTTCCGATTGTGTAATTGGACAATTTTTCTGAACACAGTTGTTGAGTGTCAAGGGAACATTATGTGCTATTTGCCAAAATTTTATCAAATTCCTGAAAAAAGATCAAAAGCGCTTAGTTAATTATTTATGTCAATGTGATTATTTATTATATGGATTTATACACGTTATTCAATTGATACGTTATTGTCTGATGCTAAAAGGTCACAATAATTAAAGCAGCCATCATTCGAACATAAAATGGTCATCCAGAAATTGCTGATTGCTTTGACCCAACCAACAGTAAGTCTTTTCCGATTGTGTAATTGGACAATTTTTCTGAACACAGTTGTTGAGTGTCAAGGGAACATTATGTGCTATTTGCCAAAATGTTATCAAATTCCCGAAAAAAGATCAAAAGCGCTTAGTTAATTATTTATGTCAATGTGATTATTTATTATATGTATTTATACACGTTATTCAATTGATACGTTATTGTCTGATGCTAAAAGGTCACAATAATTAAAGCAGCCTTCATTCGAACATAAAATGGTCATCCACATTTAGCATGCATGAGGAATGAATTAAGCCTGTGCATTTTTCATCCTTATAAATTAGGTAAAGAGTTTCTGAAAGCAGCATGTCTAAATGACAAATTAACTGATTAAATATATATGACGGAGCTCCAGTGCTGCTCACCATCATCCATTAAGTGCTTAAGCGGTGGCGCTGCTCCATGTGGTGGGCTGGAAACAGCACATTTTAATGACTGGAGGACAGATGTTACTATGCTAACTGAGCATTCACCTGCTTAATATTCAACAGCCATGTTCATCTGATCAAATCCATTTCGTTCTGGCAGGTTAAAATGGTGCCAGAACCGACCAGAATAATGGCATGATGAACATGTTGTTTGTGTAACAGCATTGTATTTTCTCTTTCCTTGTTTACAGACGCAGGAGCGTTTGTGGGCTGCTGCTCTGCATATAAATTGTGTCTTCATGTCACAGTATGAACTCAGACTCAGAAATGTAGGCCATGCTTTAGATGATTCATGCAAGAACTCTCAGCGTTCTGCCCACAGATTCTCTCGATTCGGTAAAACAACATAAACATCTGCCCCAACAAACCCATGCTGCTATATCCAGACAGTCATCATCCTGTGATACAATGCTTAAATATAACAGATATTCACCGTTTGTTTTCATATTTGAGCCTGGACTGAAAGTCTAAAGACGCAGGATGTGCGTTCACTACGAGAACATTGCGTAAGTGTACCAACTGAAACTGTTGGTCATGTCTGTCTACAGTAAATGTCATTTAAGGATTCAGACTTTTATTTCTAGTGTTACTGTTCAAACATTTGGGGTCAGTAAGATTGAAATTAATTACTCAATTAAATTATTTAAAGGGGTCATATGATGCGATTTCACTTTTTCCTTTCTCTTTGGAGTGTTACAAGCTCTTGGTGCATAAAGAAGATCTGTAAAGTTGCAAAGACTAAAGTCTCAAATCGTCATTATAATCCATAATTATGTGCCCACTGGATGCAACGAATGCCTCGTTTATAATGGGTTTTCATGTTTTTGAATCATCGCTCCGGCCTGACAGAGCATCATCACAATATGGTGAGGGGCGTAACATTTCCGTCACACGCTTGAGGTATTCGGCCAATCACAACGCACTGGATAGCTGTCCAATCACAGCACACCTTGCTTTTCAGACCGATGAGCTTTGTAAAAATTGACGCGTTTCAGAAAGGCGGGGCATAGAGAAAAACAATTATGTACAGTATGTGGAAAATGTGTTTTTTTAACCTTAAACCGCATAAACCCATTTCATTACACCAAATACACAAAATAATGTTCTTTTTAGCAACATCATATGACCCCTTTAAAATGAATTTTATTCAGCAAGGATGCTTTTTAATGGATTAATAGTGACAGTAAGACTTTTCATTGTAAAAAATTATTTAAAATAAATGCTGAAAAAAACCTTTAAAGAAACCTGAAAAAAAAAAAAAAATTATTACCAGACTAGTATTTTAAAATTCTGCTTTGCCATCACAGGAATAAATTACATTTGACGATTTATTAAAATAGAAAACAGTTATTTAAAATCTTTATAATATTTCACAATATTACTGTTAAAAATAAAAAGATAAAGGCAAAAAGACCCATTTTGGTCCTTAAATGCCTGTCTACGTGAGTATATGAGAAGTTTTCATCTGTTTTATTGTCAGCCGTACAATCATCAGTCTGACTCTTTGAAAAAAAGAGCACATCTCTTTCAAGTTTTATTCATGTCTGTATGAATAAACTGTGTTTTTGTTGAGTTTTCCTAATATGATATGAGCACTGTATACTAAAGCAGCAAGATGTGGGATGAATGTATGCATACCGTGAGAAATTAGCAATAAAGGGAGAGCGAGAATGAGAGTGAGAGGGAAAAACAAACTGATCGCAGAGTGGGTGACAAAATCGTTTTGTGACCCACTTTAACCGTTTGCTATCAGCTTGTGGAAAATGATAGCAGCCTCTTTTCACTGTCGATGAATGTTCATTTGTTTTTAAATGGACTCTTTAGTGCTGTTTCTAGGTAGCTG
Organism: Sinocyclocheilus rhinocerous; assembly: GCF_001515625.1. NCBI lineage: Eukaryota > Metazoa > Chordata > Actinopteri > Cypriniformes > Cyprinidae > Sinocyclocheilus > Sinocyclocheilus rhinocerous. The sequence continues at coordinate 481,849 of NW_015649568.1, read as the reverse complement.
TTTTATGAAAATGCTCAAAATTAGTCATTGTTCAGCTGACATGAACCACATCAAAAATCGGTTCTAAGAACTATAATAGCCGAACATGAGTACATGTGCGCCTTTATGCATTGTTCAATGTCCCAGTGAAAACATCAGGAGCTATTAATAACAGCCTGCTGAAGGCATCACCAGACCAAAGGAATATCTCTGTTGCTATGGAGTCCAGAGTTGATGACATCACGGGGCATGCATTAATATGAAAGAAAAAGGCTGCTGGTTACAGAGAAAGAGGTAAAATATATATTATACACGTGCATCAAGCACAGCTTTTTTTTTTTTTTTAGGTTTGTGCAAATTATATCAAGTTATAATTTATTTAGATTACCAAAGCTTTGGGTATGTAAACTGAAACGCTAAATTGTGTGTTTGGATGTGCAGTTTCTATGCTCAAAAGCTTCTTGCTTCGATGGAAGTGCTATCTATTAATCAAATTAATGCTTTACAACATGTCTAAAATTTGTGTGAGAAGGTCACTAATGGAAAATGTAATGCTTCTCGTCTCCCACACTCAACAGAGAACACTGAGTGCTCAATGGATGCAACAATTAGACACACTCATGTGCCAAAGAAATTATCAATCGGTTTACAGTACAGGATCCACCAAAAAGTGGTTATATGACTCATTTTATGTGAGCCTTAAAGGGATAGTTCAAATAAAAATGAGAGTTTCCTTCAGGTACATTTAGTCGAACAATTTACTCCCCCCTCATACCATCAAAATTTAGAAACACCAAAAAAGCTGTTTTGAAGAATGTCCAAACTGCTCCTTTCCATACAGTGAAAGTGGATGGGGACTGGAGCGCTTATGTTATGAAAATACCTTCTGAAGCAATTTGATGTGAGGAACAAAGACACATGAGTAATTGTTTGCTGAAAATGTCAACTTTGGGAGACTTAACAGAATATAGTGCAAAGGTTGTACAGCTTTCTTATATCATACTTTTATATTGCTTTTTTCATTTATATATGTGTGTGTGTGTGTGTGAGCGTGCATATATATATTATAATGCGTTTGTGTGTGTTTTTGAAACCAAGGTAAGGGAAGTGGCATTCATTTTGTGCTAAATAAGGTGCCTGACACTGACATTGTGTACAGGGCTGGAACAACACTGATAAGACCCTTTATCACTGTGCTGCTAACTGGTAATCACAAACACACATGAATACATATAGAAAGAAGCACTACAATAATGTTCTTTGTTCTCTGAAAAACATCAGTCGTTCAGCTCATTTGTGTCAGAGAGTTTGTCAGCAATGCAGCTACTGTCAAACTGCTACATCACCATCCCCCCAGCCCCCACCCCCTTATGACATCATCACTAATTTATCTCGCTCTTTTTTTTTTTCTTCTTCTTCTTCTTCGTCTAAAAATACAGCATGATCTTTTCATCTTTTCTTGTCTTGTTCTTCCTCCACAGGCAGCAAATCCTCATAAATATAGCACTCAGCACGTCAGCCCTGACCTCAAGTTGAAGAAAGAGAGAGCACTGTGGTTCAGCTGTCTGTGAAGGTGAGGATTTGCAGATGACGTAGGTGCGAAAATATTCAAGCGAGCACAAAAACAACGAATATTTACATGAGTACCAATGCTTCTAGTTACACGTCATATCATATTAGATAAGCAAAGCAATTTTCAGTTTTCCATTAGAAAACCTGCTTGGCCTACAAACGTAACTTTTTGGATAAGCTAAAAAAAAAAGATCATAAAAGTGCACATTTTATATTCTATGATTATTTAAATATTCTCACATATATTTTTATTGTATTATAATATACGTTTTGTCAGTACTTGGTAGTAGGGGTCTTAAAAGTGTGAAATACACTTTTTGTGGAGACAAAAATCTAACACATTTTAATAATAACACATTTGGGTTAATGGCACAGACATTTGAAGCACACATTTTATTTCTGACTTTAGTTTTAATCACCTAGAAATGTCCATCCCTTTCTTGGAAAGAAAGAAAAACAGAAGTTTACTATGGATTTCCCCTTTTCAACAAAACTATGAGCACTAAAAAGCTGTTTTAGTGATATTTTCTATATCCTCCTCTACTGGCTCCCTGGCTTGTGACCTATATTCATGCCAGGTTCTCTGGATGATTCCCTAGAGTAGCTTGTAATCTTCAGTGCTTCCATTTGCCCAGCTATGGATCCAGCAACTACACTTCATAGCATGCTTTTACTATAAACAGGTTAGGAAAATACCACCCGGAGTCTTATCTGAGGCAACAGGGGGCTATAATTGTCTGAAGCTTCTATTAGCACACTGATTTCATTACATTTTTTCTTGGCAGTCAGTGAGCCAGTCATAATGTTAGCCAATAGCCAGACAGCTATTTGGGAATTGTTTTAGCAAACTCTCATTCAAGACTGGCTTCATTTTTCTTTAGTACACCCACTTTCTTATAATCCAGTCAGTTCCTGATGGATAAATAAAGTTCCATTGTACATTATTTTCCCCATTTCACTGGGAAAGACACTTTACAAAGTGCAATGAATTGTGAATGACATTTTTTATGTTGACTGACAAGGATATGAAGGCCTTTATATAGACTCACAAACCATTAGCAAAATTAGCTAATGAGAGTCCATTTGCTATTGTTAATAGTGTAGCGATGCACAAAGCACCGCTCACACCGAAGTCACTTTCAACAAATAAATGACTGAGCAGCGGTAAATGTGAATCTGACATGGAACCTCGTGAGTGATTTGGCACACTTTACATAGAACAGAGTTTTATATTCCACTCAGGAGATTTGATTAGCAATTGATTTCAGTGGAGTTTGATGTTAGCATGAGGCTAAGCTAATAGTGTGGTATTCTGGTTCGGAAAAAAATATTAGGTAAAATAATCAATTTTAAAGCACACTAAACTATTACTAATAAAAATACTTTTTGGTACAGAATGAAGTGTACGTTTACATTGTGTTGGCCATTTTGGATTAGCTTTTTCACTGAGCTTGTTGCAATACATTTTAGGGTTGCTTTCTCCTCATATCATACATGTGTGGCTGCTTTAGAATTTCTTTCTCAAGCCAGTGAGAAGATAGGGATGAGTAGAGGGTGACAAAAGACTACAAATATACAACTCAGGGAAGTAAATGCCTTTTATTAGCAAAATAAGGGAAATGAGTGTACAAATGTTCCCCCAATATGGAGAACACACAGACAGAGGTGGCAGTTTTCTTCAAAATCAATCAACAGTATCGCTTGCCTCAAACATCTGTTTGCAGACATTATCATATTGTTGTTGTTTTTTTCTCTGTGAATCCCGAACCCCTTCTCAGTCCCTCTGTCTCTCAGTTGCGTTCCTCGGTGACACGTAATTCTCCGAGCAGTAAGCCGTTATAACGGCGGCTAGTGTCTGATGACAGGTGCTTGAGAGACACATTCCAAGTCCTGCGTGCGGAACTGACAGCTGAACAGGACTCATCTCCATCTGAAATGACTGTTTGGTCTACTCTTGTTGCCATGGAGACCCGCAGGTTTGGGCCACCGCTCACTGTATTAACCATTAGCTTTCACTACATCGCATATTTTATATATATATATATATATATACATACACACGCAAACAGATACACAAACACTCTCTCTCTCTCACACACCCACATTATGCATATGAGGATTTGTGCTCTCAGATTAGTAACATCCAGTATGAGGGATTGAGAAGCACAATCTTCCTCTCTCCCCATAGCAACAACCGCAACGGCAAAAAAAAAGAAAAAGTAACATTTTACAAGTAAAGGGGAACTCCTCTGATGCAAGAAAGCAAAATAAAAAGAAATCCATCATCTAAAAGAAACAAACTTGTCAGGGTGAAAAATAAACAACATGGCTGCGACAGCAACGACTGTACGAACATTCGACACAATTAATTTTTAAATGCTACGTTTTAAAATTTCCAGAGACAAAAACCATAAATAAAGCTGACAAAAGTGGCGTAATGTACAGCACTGGTCCAAGACCAATTTTCTCCATACTTATCCTTGCAATCTTTCTCCAACAAAATGCACATCAAAACTGGCTTCCGTTGCACCTAAAATGAAAAAAAAGAAAAGAGTTACTTAAATGTGACTTAAATCATATTCGAACAAGGCATAAAGAGTAAACTACTTACTGCAAATTTTAGTTGTTTAGTTCACACCCATCATTACAATTCAACATTTAACATCATGATTAAAAGGTGGTATGTAATGCTATGATTATAGAAACACTGCCATTCAAAAGTTTGTCATTGGTAGGATTTTGTGCTCACCAAAGCTGCATTTTTTTTTTTTCAGAATCAAAAAATACATTAAAAAGTAATAGTGTGAAATAATATTATTATTACAATTACAGTTAACTGTTTTCTGTTTTAATATATTTAAAATTTTAATTTATTTGTTTATATATTTAAAAATGTAATTTATTCCATCAAAGCTGAATTTTCAGCAGCCATTAGCAGTCTTCAGTCACAGAAATTCTAATATGCTGATCTGGTTCTCAAGAAACATTTCTTATTATTGTCAATGTTGAAAGCATTGATACATATTTTTTTTATTATCATGATACACTTTTTTTCTTCATGATTCTTTGATGAATAGAAAGTTCAAGTTCAAGTTTTTAATCTGAATGTGTCTGAATTAGGGTTGTGACGGTGAGGAAATTTTCCCACCGGTTAATCGACGTGTGACAACACCGGTAATAACGTGGGGTAATACCGTGGGGGACGGGGCGTTCCCTCTTTTCCTCGCTTTCCTTTGCTTTTAAATAGCTTGTAAAAGCAGCGTGAGCATTTTACTTTCACTTTCAAATAGCGGCAATTCGGTGTAAAGCAATTGTTCGTTTGGGCGGGGCATTCCCTCTTTTCCTCGCTTTCCTTCGCTTTTAAATAGCTTAAAAGCGCCATGTGCATTTTACTTTCACTAGCGGCAGTTCGGCGTCAATTGCTTGAATGCAACAACAAAATACAACGTCAAACTCACTTTAGCCTATATATAAAACATAGAACTTTTATTAACAAAACGATTAAAAATACACCATGTTATAGTGAAGGCTATGCCTAATATAAAATAACTTGCATAAAGTTTAAATAGGTATACAAAACAATAAGTAAACATATAAGTGGAAATAAGTAAACATGTATTATATATTACCAAATAAATAAGAAGGGAAAGTGACGTAACCGGTGTTGCGGCTTAACACCGGTATCACCGTCAGCACCGTCTATTGCGGCAAGCCTAGTCTGAATGCGAATTAAAAAGCTTTTGCCCCCTAGGAGGTAGTCCGGCCCTAAACTCATGCCATGAAGAATCATTCACCAAAAAATTATAATTCTTTACCAAAACAATGAATCAACTACACACATGACCTTTAAACACACATTTGTTCTGCAGTGTTTATTCCATGATGGCTCCAGGCCAAGTATGTGACTTCATCCGCAATACGAACATTGATTATTTTGCATATAAACACACACTGCGTGGCCAGCACACCAGCATGACAGAGGCGCACATGACATTTACAAAGCTGATCCTCACCAGATACAAGCCAGCTTCTAGAAGAGTCCGCAGTCCTTCAGGTTGTTCTTGATAATGACATCGGTCACTGCGTCAAAGACAAATTGCACGTTCTTGGTGTCGGTGGCGCAGGTGAAGTGAGTGTAGATCTCCTTGGTATCTTTCCGCTTATTCAGATCTTCAAACTGACACTGAATGTAGGCGGCAGCCTCTTCATATGTATTTGACCCTGTGAGATGGGACAGGAAATATTTTCAATATGAGGAAGTGATGTCACTTGTTCCTGTGACATATAAAATAACTGGAAACAATGTAATATATAAAGGACCACACAAATGTTATTCCATTGATAATGATTAAGGTTGTGATTTTTGCTCTGGCCTTCAAGCCCCCATGTTGAATAATAATTTAGAGCTGTGTCCATAATTTTTCAATAACATTTAACATTTTATATAACATTTTATCCAGACTTGAAAATCACAATTTTAAAATTACGGAGTGGAAATAATGTTGCACCTGCGCCATAAAAAAATCTAAACTTGGATTAGTTAGTTGAAGTACTAAATGAACTGAGCCTAAAACTAAAATTTAATCAAACGAATTAAAAATAAATAAATAATGAAAATGACAAAATACAAAACAAACAAAATTACTAAAACTTTAACCAAAATTTAAATGAAAATAGAAAATGACAAAATACAATATATTGTTACAAATCCAGTATGGGGGTCTGACCTGCGTATTCTGGGTAGCAGATGGTGAGCGGGCTCTTCTTGATTTTCTCCTCAAACAGATCCTTCTTATTCAGGAACAGGATGATAGAGGTGTCCGTGAACCACTTGTTGTTGCAGATGCTGTCAAACAGCTTCATGCTCTCATGCATTCGGTTCTGCAGAAAGAAAAATTGGTTGATGGAATATAAGAAATGAGGACTTCGAGAAATAGAAAGGGGGTGTCGATTAAGCATCTTGGCTTGGAAGCAACTTTAAACAATATATTATGTCACACAATAATATACACAGTCTACTCAGTGATGATTTACTGTAGTGACTACATCTTTCTATCGAGTTGCCTTTCAACACAGCTCGAAAGCTTGATTTATGGAATACAGACTGGGGGTGGAGATGTGCTTTATCCCTCTGCCATTTACCATTAAATCAATCAATACCTATTTGCGAACCCTTAATAAAGTAGGACTCGAACTGAATCAATATGACATTGACATGGATTATATGATAAATGCAAGAACTGGTTTTCTCGTCAGGCTTAATTTACCCCCCATTCACACATTCAAATAGATTTCATATAATAGGACCTGTATACAATAGGATTTTTATCAAATCTATAATAGGTTTACAGGGATAAAAGCAGTTATGTAGCGGAATGTCCTAGTTGCTAAAACTGGGTTTTTGTTAAATAACTTAAATGTCAGATTGTTGCTCACACAAAGCTATCATATGCCATTTCATTGTTTTTCTTCTAATGTAAGATTGAGTAAATTTACAGAATTGTCTTTTTTGGGCAACTATCGATTTAAGACCACAGTATACAGATTTACATTTTCTGTATGAAATACAGAAATACCAATGCTTGCAAGGCAGAAAAATGTACGTTTGTTTTTCATCTAATATTAATATTTGATTTGATTTAAGCTTTATTTCAGTTAACAAAAATGTTTTATTTTTAATTAATAAAAAGTAGAAAGTAGGCAAATCACAATTCTGTACACAAATAAATTCTAAGTAATTTAAGAAAAATATGTAAATCTTCCACTGGCCATTCAAAAACTAACATTTACTATATAAAAAAAAAAGTTTGAAGTTTGCACATTTCATGCTTCCAGCTTGAACCACAAAATGTAATAACAAATGAAAGAAAAAGAAAAAGTGGACTTTCTATATACACTGCCTTGCAAGCACTTTAATTCTGTATTTTTTAAAGCCACAGGAAGTACTTTGGTACCATCTCTTCATCTTCGGCCAGCACCAGGTCATAATCGCTCAGTGCCACGCAGAAGATGATGGCAGTTACACCTTCAAAACAGTGGATCCATTTTTTTCTCTCTGACCTTTGACCCCCAACATCAAACATCCTGAAATACATGACATTTTAAAATGGTTATCAAGTTTCTGTAACTCTGTTCTAAACTAGTGAGCTGCCTTATTAAGGGAGCATACTAGCTGAAATCAAACCACAGAAGTGATTGTTGTGGTACTCCAAAAATAGTGTTCTTATGAGACAATTGCTTTTAATAGAGTTCGGTGTTAGCATGTTGCTAAGCTACTGCTGCTCTAATAAGCATAAAAATACATAGCATACACAGATATTGAGTTGAACAATAGTTTTCAACTCCGAGAGGTCTATAGCTAAATATGGGCAAAGAAACTGACGATATGTACTTCCTCTTCCTGTCTGAATCAGAGTGCAAACCAGTACGAGACTGACACTTCTCCATTTGTCTCTCTCTGCTTCTCTTTTCTATCATTCTTGCACATGATTGCAGTCACACAGTATCTCCACAGTCTAAACTATGACGTACTTCCTAATAGTTCAATCCTTCGATATGCAAATGCATTTGATATTATGTTAAGTGTAATAAAGCTAATACATCAATATGAAGTCATATTTACCCTAAAAAAATATATATATATATATTTTTTTTTTCCCCTACATATTTGAACCATTAAGATTTTTTGTATTATAATTTGACAATTATACAAATTTTCCCCAAATTTCCATTACTGTAATAATGTTTTATAATTTGTTTTATTACAATCAGCATAAATTCAGTACAACTAATACTAGCATACTGTACATGTACAATTACATTCTACAAATGCACTTCTCAATTTAAGTATTTGCAAGTGCATGACATATATGGTGTGTGTATATATATATATATATATATATATATATATTGAAAAATAATATTTTCTCACTTCAATAATAATGAGATTTTCTTGTATTATTGTAAGCTACTGAGAATTGGAGAACAGAAAAAGTCCAAAATGGTCCTAAAATAGGCTTGATTTTTGTGCAAACTATCATTTCTTTTTCTTGTGATTTTTAGGTTGAAATTAGATTAGCCAAGAATATGTTTTTGGCAGTTTTGGAATAAAGCAACCTGAAGTGCTCACTTGAAGTGGAGGTCTTTGAAAGTGAAGTGTGTCTCAACAATGCCTGTGGTTTTGACTCGAGTCCTCAGCACATCCTGTTGAGTGGGTATATAGGTGGCCTGCGATATTCTGTCTAAATCATTCAGGTAGCTGTGGAGATATAACAGGGAGGAAGGGTTTAGTTCAGATGAAATGAAAATGTCTTGAGTGCAGATTGTGCTTTCATTAAATCTCTTGGCCCAGAGGTCCCGACTGGGTCTCTCACAAGACGGGAATGGGGTAGACCTGCTCCCTGGGTGAAGACGAGGATTTACAATTTCAATCTGCAGTTATCCCCTGCTAAAACAGATTTTTATTCGCATACAGACAAGTCCGCTCAAACAATTGCACAACAGTCAGCAAGGCCGTTTTCTGAAAAACAAACAATGTGCCGTCACGTCTGCCAACTGCCCACTTCATATGATGTTCACGGCCCTGACTAAAATGGTGTGACAGAGGCTACACTTTAGCTCGCAATTTGGTAATGCTTAGTAACAGCGTAAACAAAATCCAAACCCCATTACGCACTCACAAATATACAAACGAGACATCTACCACACACACATAAATTTACATAGAAGCTCTGTTCCAAAACCTAGCGAGCTACCCACTTACCCACGCTCATATTAATGATGCAAACACCTTTCTAAAAGGCAACCTTATATCACACTTCATTTTGGATGAATTGTAAAACACATTCAAATGTATTTGTAACAGAGAAGACAATCCCGGAATACCAGAACAAATTGTAGAGATAGATATTTTCAATACTGAAAAAGTGTCATTCAATACTGGAAAGTACAGATAATACCAGTTTTATTGACAATGAAACAATCAATCTTTTTTAAATGTACATATAGTCAATATTGGTGTGTGCTATGTATAAATGAATTTTAATATTATATAACAAGTATTAAAGGGGTCATATGATGCGATTTCAAGTTTTCCTTTCTCTTTGGAGTGTTATTCAACCATACTAATAAGCAAAAATGACTTTAGAGAAACTAACAATAGTGCTTTGTTTTTTTTTATTGCTGAAGTGTGTTTCTTCTCCTGCGTTCTACTGTACAGACGTGAATTTACTTTTGCTTCAGCCTGAGGTTTATTCATTACAATTTTACTTTCCATAAAAAGTAACTAAGTAACGTAATTAGTTACTTTTTTAGGGAGTAACGCAATATTGTAATGCATTACTTT
>NW_015649568.1:451247-470801 GCF_001515625.1 Sinocyclocheilus rhinocerous | reverse complement strand
TTATAATTAGTATTTATGTCCCCACTGGATGCAACAAATGCCTCGTTTATAATGGGTTTTAATGTTTTTGTCTCGTCGCTCCGGAACACGGCATCACAGTATGGTAGGGGCGTAACATTTCCGTCACACGCTTGAGGTATTCGGCCAATCACAACGCACTGGATAGCTGGCCAATCAGAGCACACCTCGCTTTTCAGACCGATGAGCTTTGTAAAAATCGACGCATTTCAGAAAGGCGGGACATAGAGGAGAAACAATGTACAGTATGTGGAAAATTGTGTTTTGTTTTTTTACCTTAAACCACATAAACGCATTTCATTACACCAAATACACAAAATAATGTTCTTTTTTAGCAACATCACATGACCCCTTTAAATAACATTTTCTTGATATATGTTTTTGCCTTTGATTCATCAAGTTAGACATGATACTATAATAATAAACTCAATATTCATAATCCTTTTTTATTTTTATATTTTATTTTTATTTGGGGTTGAATTATTCCAATAATAATTATAAGAATAAATATTCATAATCCATATTATTTTATGCAATCTATTGGTTATTTAGTTATTGTATTATATTAATAAAAAGAACCTCCTAATAAAACTACTGGCTACAGATGCCTGACATGCTGGATCAAGCCTTCTTGCAATCCTGCACAAGACAAGTGGTTGGAACATGGATTGATGGAAAAATAAATAATAAAAAATTGGTTCTGCTTATTAGTATCAGTCACACAAAACAATGTGGAGCTGACAATGTTTTTAGAACCGATGCTTATGAAGTTCTATCCAGTTCTTCCTTGGAAGGCATCTGCCTAAAAGTGTACTCATTCTAGGCGATATGAACCGTGCCTGAGCATGTTTAGCTTGTTTGACCCTGAAAAGTCTAGTTTGCTCGACTAGTGTGATCACTCCATACCGTACTGGTTCAGTTGGCGCAGAATGCATATAATGTGAGCACTAACCACAGAATTCGAGACACATCACACAGTCTTTCTACATGACACAAGTGATAGATTAGTTAAGAAACATATTACACATGTGAAAGAACCGGGTGTTACCGCACCCCAAACCACTCAAAATAATAAGCCACAAAGTTAGCATTATGATGTACTCCATTGTGCTGAGCACTGTTTTCTTCCTGTTTTTTTTTGCACTCACATCGTAATGACATAAGCGTGCTCAGGCCTGTTAAAGTGCAATGTGAGTGCAGGTCAGCAGGCCATTGAGGGGGGGTGCAATCGTGCCTGAGCAGGGCAACTGTGCATAGTGTACCTCTAATAGACAGTAGAAGGTAAGACAGCTCATTAGGTTTTGGAACTGAATTAGAGAAACTCAAACACACAGTTGTACGAAAACAGCAGTGCCATAACTGTTTGATTAAGGGAAACATGAATTTCTAAGTACACTTCGTAACCGTTATCTCTAATTGCTATCTTTAACTCCTTTATCTTTAGCACCGGTTTGATATAACATGAAACTTTAACATGCACCCACACATATTTATTCAACTGTAGCATGTGACACACTTTCTTCTGTGTATTTTTCTCATGTGAAAATCAACATTGTATACATGTGGCTAGTGTCGGACAGGCAGGTTTTCCGAGTCGAGGGTAATGGCATGTTCTAGTAAGCAGAGTAAGCAGGCAGCTACAGTGGGGCAAATACTGACAAACTCGTTCAAGGCTCAAACAGTGAGAGTCTGGATAGGGTAAGACAGGAGATCTCAGTGTATCGGATAAAGCTGTTTGAACTTGCTGTTTTGGCAGTGGCTGATGTTCAGTGAACAAGAAAAACAGAAGGGGAGGGAACTAGAAAACAGAAGGGGGAATGAACGGTTGAGCACCCAAAAAGGTGAACAGGCTGAGAGAGATAGGAAGGGAGGATGGTATGTGAGGTAGACAGATAAAGAAATATAAATAAAGAATGGGTGTAGAGGACAAAAACAAAAAGCTATGAGGCGATTCATGTTCGTCTCAACTAGGTGAAATGTGAAACAGCCCCGCAGAGAGCAAAAAACTGTCTGACGTGATAAAAATCACAGCCAGTGAGGACTTACAGTCATGAAATGTTACAAATTTGATGTTTAATATGTATCTGTGTTGAATGGAATTTTGGACCAATGAAAATTCAATGTGGGCTGAGCAATTAGAATAGAATGAAACGATGTCTGCCCACTTTTTTAACTGCCTTGGTTCCAGTAGTATTTTTTCCATTGGGATATTAAAAAAGTCTTTGTTAAAGACTTGTAGGCCATGAACCAACCCAACCAGCCACGAGGTGAATCATAACATCAGAAAAAGAAAAAAAAAATCAGAAAAAAAGGTACAAGACTCGGTACTTAAAGGGATAGTTCACCCAAAAATGAAAATTCTGTCATTAATTACTCACCCTCATGTCGTTTCAAACCCATAAGACCTTCGTTCATCTTCAGAACACAAATTAAGATATTTTTGATGGAATCTGAGAGCTGTCTGACCCTGCATAGACAGCAATACAACTGAAATGTTCCCAAGTCCAGAAACGTAGCAAGGAGATCTGTAAAATAATCCATGTGACATCAGGGGTTCATCCGCAATTATACGAAGCTACGAGAATAATTTTTGTGCGCAAAAGAAAAAAAAAGAACGACTTTATTCAACAATTCGTCTCCTCCGCATCACCCTGTAGCGCCATTTTGGAGAGTATCAGCTGGATGTAAACAACGTATGCTGTTCTGTGTCAGCTGCGTCACGCCGGATTTGTTTTCTACGTTGTTGTGATTTGATCTGAACGGAAACAACGTATCCGTGTGGCGCAGCTGACACAGAACAGCATATGCTGTTTATGTCCAGCGGATATTCTCCAAAATAGCACCAGGGTGATATAGAGGAGACGAATTGTTGAATAAAGTCTTCTTTTTTTTTTTCTTTTGCGCACAAAACGTATTCTCGTAGCTTCGTATAATTGCGGATGAACCACTGATATCACATGGATTATTTTACCGATCTCCTTGCTACGTTTCTGGACTTGGGAACATTTTAGTTGCGTTGCTGTCTATGCAGGGTCAGACAGCTCTCAGATTCAATCAAAAATATCTTAATTTGTGTTCTGAAGATGAACGAAGGTCTTATGGGTTTGAAACGACATGAGGGTGAGTAATTAATGACAGAATTTTCATTTTTGGGTGAACTAACCCTTTAACGGCTTCAATCTGGGAATGAGCTACAGTCCCATTGTGAAAGATATAATCGAATTAAAACATAAAATAGAAAACCGTTCATTTAAAGTTATTGATTTTATATAAACACTATATATATATATATATAGAAACACTATATATTTTATGTTTGTTGCACAGTAAGCATATAGATGCAAATATTTAAGCCGTTTGAGAGTGTAAGGAGACTGACTCATGGGAGTGGGCGGGTGTCATGGGTAATGTTTTTTTTATTTTTTTTATTTTTGTATAACCAGGAATTCCACTATTAAACATGATTATTACAAAATAAAACAGTTCAAATAATGTAGGCTGATGGAAGCATATTAACAACCTCAAAAATCACATTAGGTCTCAAATTAATGGTTTATAAGTTAAGGTAAAAAAATCAATTCCCCAATGGAGAAAATTAATAGGATTTTTACTTTTGGAACCTGATTGCTGCACTCAGTAGAAACCAAACGACTGACAAAATATGTCTGCCTTAATGTCACACTGGACAAAAATCGCTGAGATGCCCCAGAGGAAATCTCCAACAAGGAGGTTTCTCAATTATTTCATTTAAGTTTCACTCTCGTAGAAGACGTAAAAACGGATACAAATGAGACAACTGTTAGTTACTGTCACAGTTAAATAATGCATAAAATGTGGAATTGAGATCTCCAACTTCTGATTATAGGCTTTGGTGTGTGGGCAAAGCTGAGTACAGTTTGATACATCTGAAACTCTAGAAGAGACACAGATGATCATAGATGCTAAAGTTTCAATTTGCTCTCCAACTGAAATATTAAAGAGATCTCTGATTTGATTTTTCTTTTTCCTGTGGGGTGATTCATCACCTAATACTTTATTGCTTCACACTTGGTTAGAATGTGGTGTAAGGTCTGGCAGAGGACATATATGCGAGAAGCACAAGAAAACAGAATGGGGGCTTAAAGACAAAGATACCCACTATGCTGCTGAATCGTTGAGCTGGTACTCTCTGGATCGACTGAAACAGGCCTGCACTCCTCCGTCCTTCCACAAACGCTTTATCACTCCAGCCAGCTCTGCTGTCATGAAACCCTCCTCAGCGCTGCCCGCCAACACAAACAACTGCCTCGCATCATCCTGAGACACAGGGAGTACAGCAGATTTCAAGTATCTCAGTCATTGCACGTTTGAATTGAATTTTTCACCAATTGCAAGTTCTGGATTTAACATTCACTATCAAAGGCGATGCATTTAATTGAACTTCCAGCCGCCATATTGAACGGTACAATTTCGCCCATTCATTCACATTCTTGTAGTGTCTGTGAATCTACGCAAGTGGGCTGTAGGCAACATGAAGTGCACCAGGCCACCAATCCTGTGACTCACCGCTCGTGCTGCGTCTCCGAAATCGATCTTGAGTCGCCCCATGGCACGAATGATGGCGATGATAGACTGAATAGTGTTGCTGTAGACAACAGCTTTGTACTGTTTGCACTCCTCCTCTGAGTAGCCTGCCTCATGGATGATTCTATGTAGAGAGATATGCGTAACCAATAAATGATATTTAGCATAAAACTGAAGTGTAGTTAGAGTAGAAAATGAAAACAAGTCGCTTACTTCATTTGTTTGACTATTGTACTCTTCCCAGACTCCCCAGCACCTGTTAAAGAGCAGTTGCATAAGAGTTAGCTTATATGTCTACAAACAATACAAGTAGTGCAAGTGTCTAGACCTAGTGAATTTCAAGAACAACAGTGGTTTAATGTAACTCGTATGAGCCCCACAAGACAGAAAATTAAAATAAAAATAAAAAAAGATTCAAAAGCCTCTGACAGTTTCATTTTGGCTCTTTGTTTCTGAGGGGCCCCGCGTGAATTTTTAAAACCCTGTAGAGCAATGTAGACAAGATCCAGAAAATACAAGATCTAAGACACTGAACATTGTTGTACATAGTTGTTCTAACACTTTCATTATTTCATTATTGCCTATGAATATTTCATTAACTTCTCAGAGTGGTGCTTGAAGGAATAGTTCATCCAAAAATAACAATTCTCTCACATTTACTCCCTCATGTCATTCCAAGCGCGAACGGCTTTCTATCTTCAGTGAAGTAGTTTCAAAGAATGTTTATGGAGTCGGGACAGTCGCAGTCCCCATCCTCTTTCATTGTATGGAAAAGAGCAGCGTGAACATTGTGCTAAACATCTCCTTTTGTGTTTCATAGAAGAAAGAAGGCCATACGGCTTGACATGAGGGTGAACAAATAAAATGCTGAGTAGATCAAATCATCAGACCACACCTGCTGGTCCAGTCCCGTGTTTGTTTACAAATGTGCACTGCTGGTAAACTCCGTCAGCTCATACTGCTGCATTGATTGGTTCAATAATGGCTCCACTTATAAAATCCAATTTAACCTGCTTATCTACTGGGATATCTTTCCCTAACACTGAGACAGGAAACTCCACTGCTATGTGTATGCTGTCTTGATCTGAACAGAAAAGCCCTACAGAATTAAATGTACTTGTCAAACAGATTTTGTGTTCTTTAACTCTTAAAAATAAAGGTTCCAAAAGGGTGTTTTTGCATTGATGTCACAGAAGAATAACCATTTTGTGTTTCTCAAACTTTTGAGTGAACATTTCTTAAAAGAACCATATTTTTTTTTAATGGTGAAGAACATTTAGAGTAAAGTTTCTATGGATGTTCAAGGTTCTTCATGGACCCATAGATGCCAATAAAGAACCTTTATTTTTAAGAATGTTTTTCTGTAAATATAAAAAATTTCAATTGCATTTTCAGGCGGGGCAATCTGTTTGTTCAATCAATGGTAGACGGGAAATGGGTTCTTCGGTATAAAAAATAGATATTTTAGCTTTAAAAATTTACTTTTAATGGTTGGTCTACTCTTTTAAGCAGATGAAATTCGCTACACCACATTCCATATTCTTGCTTGTATTATGCAAACGTTACCCAGTTTAAATGCTCTAGGTGCTTTCAATAGAGCTTAACTTGTATTGGTTATTATGAACATTTCAATAATATACATATGCACTAAGAGCGCTCAATCATGTGTATTTAAGGGTGCACAGGTCTTTGCCAAAGGCTTAGTGCCTGATCAAAGACCAGCATCTGATAAGCTTATTATGGGTTACAATAGAATCCATATATAGGTGGATGGTGACCGATCAACTTCTAAAGGCTCAAGAGTGTGGAAAAATGGTTCGGCCATATAGAATCAAATAATAGACCATCACTTTGTGGAAGGTAATTGATCTACTACAACACAATACACAAAGATACATTAAATGAATTTACATAATGCAGAATACAGGTTTTAAAATATTTTACCAACACTGCTTTGTTGCTTATTTTTCTAAAAAAAATAATAATCAATATACACATATACTGTATGCCTGATGAAGGTCATGGGACCAAAAATCAAATTTTTTATACGTTTACACGTACTGATAGTGTGCGGGATTCATTCATTTTTATTTGGACGTTTGACTTGTTTTTAGGTCATTTGTACTACACACTTATCAATCACCTGCAGGTGTGCGAGGATAATTGTTGATTGATTGCTAAAAAATAAAAGTGTATGCCGAACTACTCAATAACATTTTATTTTCAAGAATGTTATTCTTTTAATCAGACACTTTTCTTCATTATATCTGATTTTTAGACACATACACACACACACACACACACACACACAAATCTAAATTAATTTTAATTTGGAAATTAAAAACATGTCCATCATAGAAAGTGTTATTGTATTACTATTATTTATAGTATAGCATTTACATTTTTACTTTTCGTTTCATAGTTTTCACTTAAAAGTTTGTAAAATAAATTTTAATAATTGTATTATGTACTTGTCATTTTATTTTTTTATATTTAATATTTTTATATATTTATATATTTTTATTTTTATTTATTTTTTGATTTTTAAATATTTCTATATAGTTTTGATTAATTTACATTTCAGTTTTAGTTTTAGTACATCAACTTAAAATGATGTCAGTACAGCCAAGAAAACATTTTATATTTTATTTTAGTTCAGCTTTATTGCAATTACTGAAAATTATTTTTAATAGTTTTAGTTTTAATTAACTTTAACAGCACTGATAGAAGAGGTGTTTTCAATTCTTTGAATATGAATTACAATTTGAATGTATTTTTGAATAGATAGGAAAAAATGAGGGTTAAAACACCCCCATGTGTGTTTTGCTCCCTGTTATCAGTGTGTAAAATGAGCTCCTGCCATGGAAAACAATACAGATGTTTAATTTCTATCCAACTGTTTTTAAAAGCTAAAACATTATTACACCTGTAACGGAAGAATTCCGACAGGCTGTGGCGGAATATTAAACGACTGAATCGGAAAATAGAGGTGTATGTTTTTATAACAAGAAACTGTGTTATGAGCAGTGCTGGAAACAGCCCTCCAGGGCTAGAGCAACCTGGGAGAGCTCTTAATAAAGCAACGGACAAACCCAGAGAGACGTGCCACTAGAGGAACAAGGTGCGAGCCAGTTTCTATTCGTGAAAATGAACTGTGAAGGAGCTGTGAGCCGTGGCACAATTACACTCATCTAGCTTTTGTCCACTTGACACATGTGATCGCGCACACAAATGCATGCATCTGTACACGCGCATACTCGAGTACGGACTCTCGTCACACTGCCCTGTTTCTGAGGACATGCTGCCAAAGAGGGCTCAGATACCTGATGGGCACGTGCCAGCGAAAAAGCAGCTCTGCAGTGTATCGCTCATATGCATGCATTTCCAGTAATGCATGATAATCCCTATTTGTCATAGTAACTTGCTCTTGGCTTCCTGCTGATTGTGCGCATAAAGCGTGTGCCATTTTATTGTGGCAGATAAACCTCTTCTCTCTGATCGCCGTTTCTGGTGGCCCATGTCATATGGTCAAGGGTCTGGATGTAAATATGCAGTGTAAATTGTTAGAACTGTAATGATTTGTTGACATAAAACCATCTGGTATGAATAAAAAAAAAAGGGTGTACTTTTAAGACAGCCATAAATTAGTAATTTACTAAAGATTTTACCTGTGCGCAAGATTCCAAATGGGAGGAAGCATCAGAAAAGCTTCACTTGGTCTGTCATTTAGCTGCATGGTACTAAAAAATGACTACAGTAGCAAAATAAGATCATTTACGAGAAAAGGTCAACATTAGCAAATATCAGCCGATTAATCTGCCTGGCTCATAATTCATTGCATCTTTTGTGGACTGAACGAACCATGCAGTTCCTCACAAGAGAACACACATCATGGACACACTTGAACACCTTGTACAGCTTACAAATTAGGTAAAGGTTTTGGGACACCGTGAGCAGACCTGCTGATACGACTGCTGGAGCGTGATAAACAAATGTCAACAAATGCTGGAATTGCTTTGGATGAAACCGTTTCCTTCTATGGTGTATCTCACAAATAAATTTTTAGGTTATATTTTCACCCTAAAATTAAAAGACAAAATAATAAATGATTTTGCATTAAAAAGCAATTTTGCTCAATTAGATCCCATTCTGCAGTGCAAATATCTTAATAAATAAAAATTAATACATTTATATTGCCTTGGAAACTATCTGTATTGTGAAAAGCATTCAAATACCATTGATTTTATTCACAGCATAGGCTAGTAATTATATGTCTGATTCTATAATAGACAATAGGGGTGCAACGGTTCTCCACACGGTTCGGCATACACTAGGACCGCGGTTCAAACTCATTTAAGCCTGGCCAGTTTAAATATTAAAGAGCCAGAAGACGTGAACTCGCGCTCGCAGTGAGAAGATCTGTGTGGTCGCTCATCCAAAGCGCGTGAACTCAGAACGCGCGCAAATATTAAGCGCTCTGTGAAGTATTGTGTTTGAATGGACAAATTCACACAAAAATGATGTCAAAATACCCGTCTTGGTGAATATCCTAGCAGGCATAGTCGGCTGAACGTACAGTATCAGTGCATTCTCTTAAAGTGACAGCACTTTCTTAATGTTAATCAAAAAAACTGAAAAGCACTGTTTATTTTATTTGTATCTTTTTTCGCTGTTTATTTATTTGTGCTGTTGCTTGTAGTTAGATTATTTGTTCTTATTTTCTTTATTTTATTTTGACAATATCGTTTTTTCCCTAAACATAGCACATACCGAACCGTACCGAAATCGTGACTCTAAAACCGTGATGCAAACCGAACCGTAAGTTGAACCGTTGCACCCCTAATAGACAAATTAGCAGACTTGCAAATACCACTTAGACTTTTTAAAGGGGTCATATGATGCTTTTTTAAAGATCATTATTTTGTGTATTTGGTGTAACAGAATATGTTGACATGCTTTAATGTTCAAAAAACACATTATTTTTCAAATACTGTACATTATTGTAGGTCCTCTATGCCCCGCCTCTCTCAAACGCTTCGTTTTCTACAAAGTCCCTCCTTCCGACAAGCGCAGTCTGCTCTGATTGGCCAGCTGACCCAGTGCATTGTGATTGGCCGAACACCGCAAGCACTCGTCGGAAATGTAACGCCCCTTACCATAATCGTGAGCTTCATCTTTCAAAATAAATGTAAAGACAGAGCCCGAAAGGGGAACAGAGTCGCGTGACAGACACAGTGATGAAGCTGGTATGTGTTTGCAGTACACAAGCCACGGACAGCTGACTCCACTGTGATGTGACCCCCTCTCTCACGCGCGAGCGCTCTCTCTCTCTTTCTCACACACACGATGCGCAAAACTCCGCATTTGAACGGTCAATAGCAAATACTTAAACTAATAACTAAACAGTAGCTGATTCAGAAGCGCCTGATTGTCATAGCAAAGTCCGCA
The DNA here is from genome assembly GCF_001515625.1 of Sinocyclocheilus rhinocerous. NCBI lineage: Eukaryota > Metazoa > Chordata > Actinopteri > Cypriniformes > Cyprinidae > Sinocyclocheilus > Sinocyclocheilus rhinocerous. The sequence continues at coordinate 460,772 of NW_015649568.1, read as the reverse complement.
TTACCTCCTCTCCTAGGTTCACGAAACGGTCGTCCATAAAATGCATTGCTGTTCTGTTGTAAGTAATCTTAAAGATTCCTAAATGCATCTACTTTCGGAAGGCCAAATGAAGTGCTTTTGCTTTCGCCTAGAAACACACAGCGTCTCCTTGACATGGCTGCTTCAACACTAACTGCGGTTACTGACACCATGCCTTCTTTCTTTGCGTGCACATTTGCGGCGGGATTATGCAAATATTTCCACATAGTGGGGTAGATATGTGGGGGCGTGTTAGAATGAGCCGTTTTAGGGGGGCGTGGCAGAGTCTTAACTTTGATAAAGAATATCTCTTTGGTTTTGAGACTTTAGTCTTTGCAACTTCAGGGATCTTATCTATGCACAATCAGCTTGTAACACTCCAAAGAGAAAGGAAAACTTGAAATCGCATCATATGACCCCTTTAAGATTTATTATTTCTGACATTTAAAAAAATGACAATAGTGCATCTATTTCCTACATTTGGAGGCAAATCTCATGATCACTTTTATTTGAGCCTGACATGCTTTGCTTTACAGATACAAATTTTTTTTTTTTTAAATTGTGATTTGCCAATGTATAAAATAATGTAACAATTCATTTTATACATTGACAAATTACCAACTATATATTTTTTGCTTTGACATAACATTGCGCCATATACTGTAGAAAATTCATGTTAGCTTCACTTTAGCACCTCTCTTGTTTCTATGAATGTATAGCCTACTATTACAAATAAAATATGTGCAGATAATGATTTAGGTCCTATGTGATTATGTAAGAGATAAATCACGAGTATTTTTCCTTTGATTATTCTATTAAACAAACATTTTATGAATAGCATAATCTTAATAATTGATAGCAGTGGGCCTCAAGTTTGTCACGCTTCACAATTGCCATATTCTACTCTGTCATCATTTAGTCACCTTCATGTTTTTCCAAACCTGTATGAATTTCTTCTGTTGAACACAAAAGAAGATAATTTGAAGAATGTTGGTAACCAAACAGTTGCTGGTAGCCATTGACTTAGAGATAGATTTGTTTTTCCATACAGGTTTGGAACAACATGAGGGTGAGTAAATGATGAAAGAATTTTAATTTTTGGGTGAGCTATCTCTTAATGATTTGAGGGGGAACCCCTGACACCATGACTACTTCTTTCTGGACCTCCGAGGATACCTCTCTCCCCATTTTTGTACAGTTAGCAATTGATAACAGACTTGCATCACTGCCCTATCTGTGAAACACAACTCCAGAGTGTCTCAACACACTGACACCACGTGACAACTCTAATGCAATGCTTTGCCGCACTGCCCGGTCTTATTAGATTACAGCAAACACACGCTCCGTATTACATTACACACTTCAAGCCCTGCTAATGATCCTCATACGCAGATACATTTTCACTTCTTGTTTTTGCAGGTGAGATCTGTTAGCATTTCAAGTCAGAATATTAACTGGAAATTTCATAAAGATGACCTGTGTAATTTCTGTGCCACTAAACAGAATTGCATAAATGAAGAAAACTTTTTTTTTTACATTTTGGGTCAGCTGATGGAACTGTCACTTGCACTTTTGGGTCAGCACTATATCTTAAAATTGAGTATGTATATATGCATCTTTAACTGTTGCAAACTTTTTTTTGTCACAATTTTTCGGTTTGCAAAAAATTTTTACATGGAGTGTTTATAAATATATGATCTTGAATTGTCTTTTAAATGTAAATTTATAACAACTGTATAGATTCAGTTATGTTTTTTTGTAAAAAAAAAAAAATTTACATTTGATAATATGTGAAAACTGCATAATTTTAAAATACTTAATGTAAAAAATTATACATTTCAAATTTGTAAATGTAAACATAGAATCATACATTTTATATAAAATTCATAATTTAGCATTTGTGAAAACATTGGCAGGCCAAGTGAACAAAATTCTGACCAGCACCTCGTCTACCATTCGTCGAAAAACAGTCAGCCCCGCCCCAAACTCACGGCATTGGTTGAATCATAAGTTGACTGCTTAAACAAACAGAGCAATATTTTGAAAGCACCACAGAGTCAACCTACAAACAGCTTATTTGTGAGGAAAAAATATTTTAAAATGGAAAAAAAAAAAAAATTCACACACTTCTCCTTTAAATCCCAAAGCACACTCTACAGTAGCTACTCTATTACTTTCAGTAACTGCTCTATAGGGCCTTTCGCACCGCGGGAACCTTTTCATAGTACCAGAACTAATTGTGGAACTACCCACTTTTTGGCCGGAACTGGGTGCGATTTTAGTACCGGACTGCCTTTTTCGAGAACCAAATTAGCTCCTACTCCGGAGCAGGGTCTAACCAGCACAACTGGTTCTAATCGTGACGTAAGTAGACATTGATTGGTCAAACGCGTATGAAAACGCCCTCACCCGCCATTATTTAAAACGCCGTGTAAACACTGTAAACTTTGTGTCAACTTATTTCGCAAGTATGGAGAACAGCGATAGATGGACGGACGCTGAAGTGCAGGCACTTGTAGCAAATGTAGCACTGCCAGTTGTCGTTGGAGATTCTTAGTCCTCCTTTCCGTTCTTTCAATCGCTTTACGTATACGTCGACTTTCCATGTCCATTATTGTGAAACCCGCGAGACACAACAAAAACACAGCTCCGATCACAGCGTCCTCCATCCTCCTGTTGTTAATGTTGTTGTTCTTTGTTTCTGTTGTTGAACGCCGCGCACGAATGACGACGCTGTCGACCGGCTTACGTCACTTCTTAGTACACACTCTCGGTGCGAATGCAACCCTTTAAATAGTACTGGGAAATAGTTTGCGCAAAATCGTCCCAGTACTTTAGTACTGTACATTTAGTTCTGGAACTAAAGCGGTGCGAAAGGCCCTAATGTAAACATTTGACCTGGCAGTGACGTAGATGAGCAGACACCTGTAATTGGAGAGACTCCTTCAGAAGGAAAGAGAACAGGAATAGAGAGGACACATTATTTTAATTATGTCTCACCACAGAGGCCTGTAGCCCAGAGGGACTTATCAATGTACCCATCCAGGGGAACGACAGCGGGAAACACAGAGCCACGCAGATGCATGCATGCGCATTTCTGAAACAGAGTTTATTAGATGACCCAAGATGAACAGTTTGTTCTTTTGGAGCCCAATAAAATCACGACGCACACTCTTAATTTGAGCACGGAAACACCTAATGGGGATTAACAATCTCATTCATTATTCCCAAAGCATCATCTATTGAATTCACACATCTCACAAAACACACTGACTCATCAAACAGCTGGCGCTCACAGGAGTTCTTTGGCTTTTTAATTTATAAACTTGTTAATTCTCTTTTGCAGGGTTTGGATTAACCTTAAAGTCAAACTGTGGTGGCATTCTGAGTTAAACTGGATTTTCAAAGAGAGAAAAAAAAAAGGATGGGACTTGATTAGGTCAGGAATTGACTTAAAAGTGATTTTACTAAGACTGCATTAGCTTAGAATGCCTGAATAGGAAGTAAATCAATTAAAACTTGCAATAATAAATAGTGTATATTTACACACTGACTCCAAAATTATTACAATCAAAATAAAGGAAGCATGTTTTATAATCGACTTATTTTTAATATTCTTTCGATAAGATAAGTATTATCAAGGCCAGCATCACAGATAGGGATGCCAACTAATTAATATAAATTAACAGAATTTTTAAATTCTTTATAAACAGATTATTTTTATATATTATATTTTATGATTAATCACATTTTTTACAAATTTCTAAGAATACAATGAGCAATTAGTCATTTCACCTTTATATTTGAAAGTTTTTATTAGCAATTTTTTAAGTGTCAAACAGTACGCATTACTCCTACAAAGGCCTACAATAGTCCTACAAAATAGGCATAGGCCAAACTGGCGTCAGCCAAATAGGAAATTCTTTTCAGAGTTGGAGAAAGTGAACACAAGATGACATGTCAGCCAGAAAGAAAGATTATCATTCACTGTAATTTTTTGGAGAGAAAAAAAAATTCAGTAGAAATAAATGGTGACTGAGGCTGTCCATCACTGAAATTCTTCAAAATATTTCTTTTTGTGTTTGATGGAAGAAATAAAGTCAACATAGTGCACAAGTGAGAAAAACACTCAAATGTTGTAGTGTTGAAGTGCTTTGTGATGTTAATTTATTGAACTGACCCCTGAACTTTCACTGGAATGTGAACGGTATGCACATCAAAGCCTTTTAAAAACCCTCTAACCGTGACACATCAAAAGGCCGATCTATGCTTTTGCTCACCCACACAAACAGCTACTTTATAACGGATAATAACACCATTCACAAGCTTTGCAAAATGACCAAGTTAAAAAAGTTTTTCCATGATGGATATATTCCGCACTAAATGCTCTTCTCGATTCCTTGTGTTTTTTATAAAAGGAGATATTCAAGGGTATGGTGATGCATCACTGCAGTGCTTGTGTGTGTGTAAGTGATCAAGAGAGAGATGGTCTGAGGTTTACATGGTTTACAGACATTAGTGCTGTTACATTAGGCCCAGTCAGTTTGTTTTCATCCCCGCAGCTCCAAACACCACACACACACACACACCTCCGCTGAGACCAGCTGTCCAGCAATCAGTTGGGTTATCACACACAAGCTTCAGGTTATGATCCGCAAATACACCACACCCCAATCTCTATTGTGCACAAACACTAGCCATTTCCTGCCAAAAGCTGCTAAAACAACATCTAATGAAAATCAACCCAAACACCAACTGGAAAAAAGAGATAGAGTGATACATATCAGCCAAAAAAAATTAATCGGTCAACATTTAACTAATTTGATATTTTCAGCCAAAATCATCAGCCAAAAACTGTACTCACTTGGCTTTGGAAGAGAAATTTTAATTTTGTCTAGACATCCAGAGACAGCCTTGTTAATGGACTAACCTTTTGTTTTTTAAACAGTATAATGTGTTTCTGTTTTCAAATATTTTGAGTAAATTTTGAGAAAATATTGTCTAAATAAACTGATCACCTAACATTAAATCAGATTATATCATTTAACCTACATGTAATTGATAATGTACAGTCAGGCGATCAATATCGCAAAATATTCTATTTGCTTTTTTGTGATAACCACCTGAAAATACATTACCCTGCTCATTACATTTAAATTATTATTAAATATTAATAATAATTTAACTATAATTTAGGTATTTTTTATTATATGAGAAATAATATTTAAAATAGCCTATTTCACCAAAGAATGCAAACACTGACCAATCAAAATCAAGTACAAAGAACAACGTAATAAATCAACAATATAATCACCACTCACCATAGACATGAGAATCAACACTAAAAGAAAATCATATTTGCTCCACCACAAATCTCTGTGCAAATGTGTTATGTATGTATAATGAATTACTTTCATATACATATCTACAAGATTACTGGCCAGAAAAAAACTTCAAAAAAATCTCATATCTGCCCATGAAAAATATAAAACGGCTCTTTTTTTCTAATGGATTAGATTTAAAATATTATTGGATCTTATCGCAGTTGAACCGCTTATTGAAATGCTCTTATTACACCATATCACAGCCAAACATTCGGCAGGTTGAGCGATTGCTTCATAGTGTGAGTGTTCTGGCTGCTAAACTACGTTAGGTGTCAATGCACCCCAGCGTCAGACTCACCGGCTCGCTCGACTACGACCCAGTGCCTGGTACGGTTCTGTTTTAGACAAACACATGAAGTCACCAAACCTTCCATGTGCTGGTTATTTCAGCAAACCAAAGAGGCTCTCCATATTTAATGCTCTGAGAGTGAGAGAGAGAGAAAGAGAGAGAGAGTGTGTGTGTGTGTGTGTGTGTGTGTGTTGGTTCCTTCCTTTCACCAGACTCTATTGGTGCCACTGTTATGGGTAATTTGAACACATTGAGTTTGTGCGTTTGTGTGCGTCTGCATGTTGCCTGGAGACGAGTGACAGCATTTGAGATACCATCTCGGTTGAAGCAATGTGTACTGAGGTCAAGATGACTGCAGACAGTACAGCTTGAACATAAAATTACAGATTAATGCAACAGACACACTGTGAGAAACGCAAATGATGTATCTTTGCCTGGCGTCAGTATGATATCTAGCCATCTTTTACCTTTTCGCGCTCGCTGAGGAATAGAAAACGTATTTTATAGCCCTCAAATACATCATGTATATGGCAGTAATAAATTAAAACAAATGTTTCTTTTAATTAAATTGTTGCTATTATGCTAGCCTGACTGTCAAACAATACAGCTGTTTCATAAAAAAGGCCTTTCAGTAAACATTTTATAGCAGAAAAATAATAAATTGCTCATAACAGTAAACTGTTTATGAATAAATGAGGTCTGGTGTTAGTAGTTATAGATCAGGATTCGGGTTAGATAGTTACTGTTAAACTGGTATAGGTGTGACTGGTTAGTTCCGGGTATGGATTAGGGATTACAGCAGTCCAGAAATCACCCACAAATACACCCCATTTAAACACAAGACTTGCCCTCATCTATCATGAACCAGAGTGCGCCATTAATCTCAAATGTTTATTTAATCTAGCATATGTTTACACGTGCTGACAGAAACACACGTGACATTTCAGAAAACACACAAATGCTCAATTGCGCCAAACATCACGACCAAATCTACCATCATTTCACAACAAGAGCAGAAAGAACCAACAGGTCGCCATTGCCAGACCACTCCTACATATTAAACCGTCATCACCACCACAGCAGCTCATTACCAATGGATCCTTCAAAAAAAAAAAAACGCATTTCCGCCCATTTAAAGCTGTTTCCAGTGCATCCCATAGTGTGTATGGGTTTGTTTAGAGTGCACTGCGACAGTTTTCTATGACAGCTCTGTTACTTTGTGGCCATTTAGCCTATTGGTACGATCAGTAATTCCTTCTGTCCAAATGTTCTGTTATTAATAATTTATTATAATTCTGAACAAAGTGAAATTGACCATCTCGACAGTTATAAAGCATATAAAGCAATATAAAAAAAATATTAAAAAGTAACATCTCCCGAATGCTAACGGGTTGAGTAACAGCCTAACAAGACTAACTTACCATTACTGCACAACCAAACTTTCAGTTACCTTTTAATGGAAACTACAGCGTGATACAGTTTTAGCTTCTGTGTAATGCAGTTATACAAAGAAACGGGACAGTTAAGGCCTCTCATATATGTTTAATTGTTTCTTACCGAGCAGCAGGAGTTTGACCTCTCTGGCCGCTTTCTCTCCGTCATCTCTCAGGTTTCTGTCGATCATTTTACTCCTCTCCACCGCCGCCTTATCCTCCGTGCTTAACGTGCAGCCCATCCTCGCGACGATCCGAACCGTTTCAATCTAACTCACAGTATTCAACATGCACCAGCTCTCTCTCCGGGAAACCACACGCCCTTCTTTAAAAAAGAAAACCAAGAGCCGAGCGCAAAAGGGGGTCTTGAAAATCAGAAGACGGAGGATAAGGTCTGGCTCTTGCCTTGTTTGATCAAGACTGTTCCTTTAGCCGCCGTTATTTCACCGTAAATCCCTTCAAAGGGATGAGAAAGGGTCCGTAGACGCGTAGCGATCCGTTCCCGTTCCCCAGCGCGTCAGTCTTTCACGGGCTCGCGCTGCTTCCTGTGCGCATGCATGCAGGCGCGTTCACGTGTGCGCGAGGCGGGGACGCGCGCTTTGCCTCAGCATCAGCAGTAAAGGAAATAAATGATGGAGGGCGGTGGTGGGGCTGGCATCTCTTGATGCCAATGAAGTGCTGCTTTGCTCTTCCCGTTAGGACGACGGGGCCTGTGTCCAGTTTCAAACAGACTGACGAGATATATGGGAGCTATCTATTCAATTATTTTTGTGGTGTGTATCCTAATCTTACACTCTAAAAAATGCTGGGTTAAATAGGGACAAACCCAGCAATTGGTCTGTTTTGACCCAGCGGTTTGGTTAAATGTTTAACCCAACCTTCTGGGTAGTAACCCAACCGCTGGGTCAAAACAACCCAATTGCTGGGTTTGTCCCTATTTTACCCAGCACTGGGTTGTATTTAACCCAGCATTTTTTTAGAGTGTACCATATAAAAAGGAGTTGTACAACTTAAATATTGTTGGATTCATGTACTTAAGTAAATATCTTGAGTGAACTTAGGTTAAGCTGTCTTAATGGCCTATAAGACTTAAAACCAGCCATAATTGTTAGCTGGCCTACTTGTTTAGATTAAAAGATTAAAGCAAAAGATTTCTTAAATGTAACCAAACAGTTACGTGGTTTTTAAATGATCCAATATATTGTGCTTCATCTTATGTTTTCTCTGAGATGTCATTGAGAGTTATGCTTTTAACCCTATAAAGCCTGTTTATATGAAAATAATGAAATCTTTCATTATTTTAAAAAAAGTAAACGTATAAGAATAACATTTATATTATTATTATTATTTGGAGATTAACACTTACTAGACTGAAGTAACTTAAGCTTACTTGAATATTCATTCATTTTCTAGAAAATTCTAGAAAATGTATGCATCAAATATAAAACCTCACGCTTTTGATGAATGTTTATTGGTACATCTCTTCATAATTTTATTGCATTACATTTCATTTTCCTTTTTGGCTATACAAACTATAATCTGCACTTTGCTCAGTTTGGGCCTCTGAATAAAAATGATTGATGAATGAATGTTTTTATTTTTCTTCTTCTTCTTGAGTGTAAGCTCCATATTCTCCTATATCTGGGCCATAAAAGCCTGATATATCAAATATGATACAAAACATAAAACACATATGCAACCCTTTTCTTTTATTGTATATTTTCTTTTTCTTTTTTAAATTTCAGTGAACTGTTCCATTTCTAAGTATTTGAAAGAGTTAAACTATTAACAGCACATAAACACTCATCAAACACAAAAACAATAGCACAACACAACAAGGGTTACTCGTCAAACTGGCAAGGGTAACAAAGTAAACATGGCAACTAAATCAACAACAACAGTGTAAATAAAAGTGGCAAATGGTCAAACAATGCAGCCATATAGGGCTGCAACTAACGATTATTTTAATAATCGATTAATCTGTCGATTATTTTTTCGATTAATCGATGAATCGGATAAAAAGCAAGAAAAGCATTCATTTCCAACCCTTTATTCAAAAACAGAACTAAAACCTTTAGAAAGTGCACAAACATGTTGCTCCTTGAACATCCCTGAGCTGTTATAATAATAATAATAAAATAAAATAAAAATGGACTTACACAAAAAACATACACATGTATGCTTTACATCTGCCAAATATATAGACTTTTTAAAAAAATAAAGTGCCACCTGAGCTGCCAGAACAATAAATAATTTATAAAAAATAAAGAACAATACAAATCAGAAAATTTAACAGGATTTGTTTGAATGTCAGAACTTGTTCTCTACACTACACTGCAGACGCACACACTCGCAGATGCACACACATAAATACACACACACACACACACACACAACACAC
>NW_015649568.1:433764-450963 GCF_001515625.1 Sinocyclocheilus rhinocerous | reverse complement strand
CCCTTTCATTTATTAGAAAATGCGACGTGGTAAACGAGCTTGTCGGGTTACAACACAAGGTGGGCTAAGATTGTGCTTCCTCGCATCGTGCCCATTTCTGATGCTCCTATTGCGGCTGTGACCGTCTTCTTCGGCGCTAATGATTGTGCAGTGGAAGGTAAGAACATTTCACGTGTCATTTCAAGACAAAAACCCCAGCGGCAGCGATACTAGCCTATCTATGAGACGCGTCGCGCGACACAACGAATCGATTGTGAAATTCGTTGCCGACTCTTTTAGTAATCGATTTTTATCGATTTAATCGATTCGTTGTTGCAGCCCTACAGCCATATTAATTATTCATGCTCCAGTGCATGCTGGAAAAAAGGTAAATGGGACCAAATCACAAAACCCTTTTTGTAGGCCTCTTTGAGCTAACACATTTAAACTTACATGCTCTTCTTTAAAAACTTTGTATATCTGCATAGAGTGCATTTGCTTGAATTCCTTATAGTTGTAAGTTATTAGAATACCAAATAATAATAAAAACAGCAACAACATCAATAATAAGCAAATATTTGTTATTTTGTTGTTGTTTTTAAAATGTTATTTTCAATCATTTGAAATTAAATCAATCAATCGTTTTTAAAGCATATATTCCCAGTTCTTTTCTTGGGTCAGTTTCTAATACTGTGTTTTCTTAGAAAGTAGATTTTTCATTAGATATGCCATATTCAAAATTGCATTCAATTATAATATTATATAATATATTAATATTGTACACTGTTAAAAAAAATGGATATTGGTGTTGCTGTAAGAAGATTTGCTGGTGGAACCTAATCATTCATGCAACCTAATTAATTATGTTAAATACTTTTTGTCAGCAGTTAAAGGGATAGTTCACCCACAAATGAAAATTCTGTCATCATTTACTCACCCTCAAGTTGTTTCAAACCAGTATGAGTTTCTTTCTTCTGTTGAAGATATAGTATAGACGATATCTTCAAGAATGTTGCTAACCAGTTGACGGTAGCCATTGACTTCCATCGTATTGGGGAAAAAATACAATGGAAGTCAATGGCTACTGTCAACTGTTTAAATGTAATTAATATAACTGATTCAACCTAACTATGTACTTTTTAAATTAATAATTTTTTTTAAATAGCTCTTTAAGGTAACAACTGCACATGTTCACTTTATGCATGTTCACGTATTTGTTTACTGGATATACTATTTTCTATTCTATTTTATTCAATTGTCATCTCAGCATCCCACTTGTGTTTTCTCAGGGTTATGGGTTTGTCCTAGACCCATCACAGATGCCAGTGTCACAACAGACCATATGTTCCAAGGTCAAATGAACTGTGACCACACCTTACTGCAACATCAACACTGCTGACAATCCTGCGTAGCTTGCAGAAAGAGCTTCAAAAAATCATTACACTATCACTCCTAGGCCGAGGATCAGCCTTTTAATATGCGAGCATGACTGTGAGGTTAAAGCAGATAAATTAGGCAGTGACCTCAGACCTTACAGCTGCTTTGGGCTGCTAGGAAAACACATCTGCTTTGAGTGAGCATTTGCATTGGATCTCAAAGGGTTACAACACTGTAACCACACATTTACATATCACATGAGGGTGTTACAGCTTGTATGCAAAGTATGTGACTGTCTGCAACAGTTCTACAGTTCAGCAAGGACATGTGCCAGGGCGATAAGACGATACAAATCACGTGTTTGTCAAAACTTTGGAACCGAACATAACAAACTTTACATTTTTGGCAGCTTGTGTCAATTTAGCCAGCATATGCCACAATATACCACAGTATTTTTGAGTAAAATCCTGTGAATGTTTGATTTTAATTTTAATTTTGTCTATCATAAATAAAAGACTATCAAAACTTGTAATCGACACTATATTTGGCAATGTTTTACAGAAATGCGTTAACACTTTACAATAAGCTTTCATTTGTTGTTATTACACTAGTTAACATGAACTAACAATGAACAGTGCTTCTACAGCATTTATTAATCTTAGGTAATGTACATTTCAGCATTTAATAATAAACATTTTTAAACTATTTTTTACAATTTTTACATCAATGCACTGTGAACTAACATGAACACAAAATATACAGTTGTATCTTTATTAGCTAACATTATCAAATATTAATAAATGTTTCACAAATATTACCTGACAACATTAACAAATGAGACCTTGTTTTAAAGTGTTAACACACACACACACACACACACACACATATATATATATATATATATATATATATATTCTATCATAAAACTATTCATAAATAGTCCTTCATAAAAGGGTAAAATATAATAATTCACACTAAGCATATAAAACTCAACAATGGTGACAGCCAACAAATGTAGATTTATTAAAAAATATACAAATAAATTAATGCTGCTATACATGCTGGGAAGTTAAACTCTAGCAATAATAGTTCTGTGGACAATAATACAGTTATAAATACATAAAATATTACTGTAATACAGACACATATAGTCATTGTGATTCTACATTGTGATTCTGAAAATTGCAATAATTCCTGTACCGGTTTACTGTGACGTCATGGTACAGACCTACCAAAATTTTGTACATGAACTTGCCAACAACCACTAAGTTGACACAAATAGTTGAACACTGCCCTCTAGTGCCTTGTAGATATAAACTTGCGTTGACTCGCCTGCTTAAAGGCAGGGTATGTGATTTTTCAAAAACACTTTAGAAAACTGATTCGGGCCGAATCGCAAAACAAACTTGTAGCCAATCAGCAATAAGGGGCGTGTCTACTCGTGATGTGGAGGAGAGAGCTTTCAGTGCATGGGACGGACATTAGCGGAGCCGAGCGACAGAAAGATAGAGATGGCGGATAAAAAATAAAAGAGGAAAACGTCTGCGGAACGATAAGGCAAGAAGTAGGACCCGTGTAAATATCGGATCAGCTTTCCAGCGCTGGAGAGAACTCAAGGAGCGGAGGCCTGCGATCGGACGCCGAGGTTGCTTTGTTTCTTCTCAGTAGGTGAGTAACACCGTGTCTACAACAGCTAAAGTCTGCCTACACTGGACGCGATCAAACGACCGTTGAAAACCATTTGAAATTTGTGTCAGCACGTCATAAATAGAACCCGGCAGCAGTTTTCTGTCGGGATTTGTTGCGCCGCACTGCTCACGTCCGTAGACACGGTGTAACATTGGTTTTGCTTTGTTTCACAGAACTAATCGTTGCCTGGGTTGCTACGTATATGTGGGGCGGAGCTATCAAAAGAGGGGCAAGACCTTTTTGGGGTAGGGGCGTGTTTGTTTTGGTGATTTCAAATATCAACATTGGCTACCAGAAATCACTTACTCTACCTTTAATGAGCAGACGTAGTTGCATGAAGCTCATATGAAATGAGTGTATGGGAAAATACGACTTCATCCAAATTTCTTTTGCACGATTTGAAAATAGAGAAAAGAAAAGATTTGTTTATATTCGTATTTAGATGTATGTATTTTATATTTATTTTCTCCAAAGCAATTTAGTAAATTCAAGCTGTCCGTTTTTACTAGTAGCCTATGCCTGTACCCTGAAAGGACCCCACGAACCCCACAGGTAACTACAATTATAATGTCTTAATCCACTCTGATAGCAGTGTCATGAAACATCATCACACTACAGTCTTACAGACAGATTGAGACGCATGAACACTAGAGGACAGTACAAGCTAAAACTTCACTCTGATAACAACATTACTACTCAAAGTTAACACTGAAAGAGAACTCTCTCTTTATAACACACACACACACATATAGAGAGAGAGAGAACACAAGATGTAAAATGTATTCCCATAATGCACAGCAGCAATACCTAATACAAACAACCGTTGAACTTTTTATTGGTTTACTATTTGGTATGTCCATAATCTTAGCTACCTCCACAGCTGCTTGTAGATATCATATTATTTTAAATGTCAGGAAAGGAACATGTTTGACATATTTATTGCACAATATGAAGTGCTCGATTCTGATTGGTCAGTTGGGGCATTCAGTGGTCTGATATTCTATTCCATTTTCTATTGTAATTTTTTTTCTTCCCCCTCACATGGTTGTCCGGAATGCTTGATTATGATTGGTCAGTTGGAGTATTCACTGATCTGATGATCTATTCTGTTCTGTTCAATTCTATTCTAAATACACACACACATAGATACACACACCCATTCTTACATATAGATAAGACTGTGTGAAATGCTTGATTCTGATTGGTTAATTGCAGCTTGTAGCGATCTGATATTCTGTTCTATAAAATGTTTTTTTCTGTTTCTTTCTATTTTGTAATAAATTATTCTGTTGGATATAACATAATGTACAAAAGTAAATTAAAAGCAAAATTTCATAAAAAAAATATAGGCTATTAGATAATGTTAGAATCCATTAACTATTAGAATCTATTAGGATTACATTTGCATTTATTACTGTTATATTTAATATAGAAATAACACGTTCTTCTTTTCTTTTCTTGAGTCTCCCAAATCTTTTCGAAGTCGATGTAGATTAGATATTTCAAAGTCACTTTCGAGTCTTGTGTTAAACCTCAGCTCGCGTCTGATAGCGACTTTGGCCTTGGCTTCTGAATGGCGTGTGTTACGTGCCCGCTCCCCGCCCAGCTATGGCAAGCCGTTTTGACTTTTATTCATTCTCAGGATATGAATTCTTGATATCAACAATTCAATTTTTACTAGTTAAAATGTTAATTCGTGATATCAGGAATTGGATTTCTACTAGTAACAATTGATATTTTTGATATCAGGAATTACATTTCCACTAAAAAAATATTATTCTTGATATCAATAATTTATATCTTGGGAATGGCAATAGGTAAGCCGTATTGACTTTTATTCACTCGCAGGATATGAATTCTTGATATCAACAATTCAATTTTCACTAGTTAAAATGTTAATTCTTGATATCACGAATTAGATTTCTACTAGTAACAATTGCAGTTTTTGATATCAACAATTACATTTTCACTAGTAACAATGTTCATTCTTGATATCAAAAATTCAATTTTCACTAGTTAAAATGCTAATTATTGATATCAGGAATTAAATTTCAACTAGTAAAAATTATAATTCTTGATATCTTGGCCAATCCATCACCTTTACCCTCAGCTTCTTTAGCAAGGCAGTGGTCATCTTGAAGGTGTGTTTGGGGTCGTTATCATGTTGGAATGAATGGATGCCGCCCCTACAACTAGCCCTAACCTTAACCAATATCCACACGTTATTTTCCACTTTTCGATAATTTCCTTCATTTTTATTGAAAATATATGCCTTTCCGATGTGATACGGGATGTGAAAAGGGAGAAGAACGAGTTCGGCAGAAGGCGGAATCGAACTCGGGTCCGTCGCGTCAAAAAACAACTGGTTTGTGCTCTACCATCTGCGTCACTGAAGCTGACAGTTACTCGTAGTCTTGTTGCAGTGTTGTGTAACACTAGCACACGTTGGTATTCGGAGTTAGTGTAAGTAGCCTCTGCCAAAATGAAGACAAAATAATGATTAAAAATAGCCCACAGGAGCGTTTTATTTTCATGAGAGGGCAATCGAATGTGCCCATTCTCTTAGTGAAAATTTAATTTTAACATGTAAGAATTAAGTTACAGATATCAAGAAGTATGTGTATTACTAGTTGTAATTTCATTTTTTTATATGATAAACGTATTTCTGCGAGAGATGACGTCATTTTTAATATCAAGAATTCGTGTTGGTACTAGTGGAAATGTAGTTCCTGATATCAAGAATTCAATTGTTGATATCAAGAATTAACATTGTTACTAGTGGAAATGTAATTGCTGATATCAAAAATAACAATTGTTACTAGTATAAATCTAATTCCTGATATCAAGAATTAACATTTTAACTAGTAAAAATTGAATTGTTGATATCAAGAATTCATATCCTGAGAATGAATAAAAGTCTAAACGGCTTGCCATAGCCCAGCAGCGTGTTATCGCGCTGAGATAACTTCGTCTTAACGAGGGTCTCCGGGTGTGATGCGCAGCAATCCAGTCCTAAACCTCCTCCTCTGCAACCTTCGATCGCTGGAATTTACATAATTCCCAGGACGACCTCATGCTCGCACCTGACGCGGCGCCGGTCAGTGTTGGTCCAGGCTGCTGCTCGCCATCATGACCTGCTGTGATCTGAAATGCGGGCTTATCACAGGGACCGTGCTGGGCGCCCTGATCGCCGTGCTGGGCGGGATTCTCATCCCTGTAGGCAACATGTTCATTGAAAACACCGTGCATAATGTAAGTCGTCGTCTTTTCATATCAATATTCGGCGCACATGCATTTGCAGATCCTCCAGAAAGGCATATACAGTATGTACATGATGAAGTTGCATTGGAGAAATATTCTGAATAATTTAGGAACAGCCAATCTAGGGTAGGCTACGACGTACTATCAATGATGTATGAGATTAAATAAATAGGGGTTTTATGGGTCAAGGGCATTTTTCATAAATGTATGGTTGGGGTTTTATTGATTGATTTGAATTTGACATGTTTTGCTCTTTAATCAACTGTTTTACTGTTTAAATTTCGCTGAAAAGCCATGCATTTTACATAAAATATGTTGTGTATGTTAGATAGTATTTTATATTTAATGCATTTAAACAGCAGGTTCTCTACTTACCTCATGGTGTCAAGGTCAATGACTGTGTGTGTTAAATGAGCTCTATTTCTATATTTAGGCAAAAAAGAAAAGGAAAAAAGCATTGGAAATGTTCTGTAGCATTATTGTAGACTTAACGTTGTTTGCCTATACAGAAACTGACTGAAAATAACACCATGTCGAGAAATATTTACTGGACTGTGACAACTTGCCCCGGCCTGCCACATTTTGAATTGTAGACACAATGTAGTATAAAAAGTGTATAGAGTATCTGACCCTAAGTATGTTTTGTGTCTCCAAAGGAAACAGTGTTGGAAAACGGAACTTTAGCATTTGACACCTGGACGTCGGTAGACATTGCAGTATACAGGCAGTTTTGGCTGTTTGACGTGCAGAACCCTGATGATGTTGTAAGTCAAGGGGCCAAACCTGTGCTGGTGCAGAAAGGACCGTACACGTACAGGTAAGACTTGCTATATAAATAGATTTTCCATCAATACTCATGTAAACAAACCATTCTTCTTTGTCTCTCAAAGGTAGAGAAGATAAAATCGAGCAAATTCACTCTTTGATCTTTATCATTTACTCAAGAGCATCCATATCTCTTGAGCTACCTGAAATAAAGCAGAAAGAATCCCAAAGCATCAGCCGTTTGCAAATATGGACCATTTTTACCTACTTCTGAGACTTGTGCTTAAAAATAGACAATATCAACACAAGCACTTCAAGCTTGTTCAAAAGTTTTAACAAGCTGTTGTCATTTAATCGTTGTATGTTGATAAGCACAAATGTATCTGATGGGATGATGCTTATCTAATTAAGGCAAATGTTACACTCCATCCTTATGTCTGTTTTGTTCTAAAGTGATATAATTATCTGTTTACTGAAATGGGAGTACTTTTGCATGTTTTATTTATTTATTTTTGGTCTTTTATCTATTTTTGTTAATTACTATTTTTATTATATATATATGTGTGTGTGTGTGTGTGTGTGTGACCCTGGAGCACAAAACCAGTCTTAAGTCGCTGGGGTATATTTGTAGCAATAGCCAAAAATACATTGTAGCTTTCAGATGATGTATAAATCTGAATTTTGAAAAATTGACACTTAAGACTGGTTTTGTGGTCCAGGGTCACATGTATGTGTATATATATATATATATATATATACACACATTACATTAGGGGCATCAATTGACTTAATTGTCAAGGATACAAATACTTAAAAAAAAAATGTTATTCATAATCTACTTGGCATGACATTTCTGTTATACATTCTTAAAGTATGGCTTTTCTCGGCTGTAACACCACCTAACTTTCATTTTTATTGCAATTTTAAGCCACTAAATGGTCATAATACATTCTCATGCTCTCTGTTGTCCTCTAGGACGCGTTTTATCCCCAAAAAAAATATCACCTTCAATGATAACTACACTGTGTCCTTTGTGCTGCCGGCGGGAGCCATCTTTGAGCCTAGCATGTCAGTAGGCACAGAGGAGGACATATTCACATCGCTCAATCTAGCTGTAGCAGTATGTATTTTGACAACCATCTCTTGCCATCCTTCTCTGCCCTTCTGTCTTCCTTTTCGTTTGTTTTCTTCCCTTGTTCTCCATGCCTAGTTATTGTGATGCATGGCTGCTGAAAATTCAGCTCTGCCATCAGTTAAATATATATTCAAATGAATTGCATGTAATTAATAATAATTGCATATAATAAAAATGGAAAACATTTATTTAAAATTATAATAATATTTCACAATATCACTGTTTTACTGTATTTTCAAATAAATGCAGCCTTGGTGAGCTTAAAGGGGTCATATGATGCGATTTCAATTTTTCCTTTCTCTTTGGAGTGTTACAAGCTCTTGGTGCATAAAGAAGATCTATAAAGTTGCAAAGACTAAAGTCTCAAATCCAAAGAGATATTCGTTATAAAAGTTAAGAGTCAACCACGCCTACCTAAAACGGCTCGTTCTAACACAAATAAAAAAAGGGTAAATTCCGACTTTGCTATGACTGGCGCTTCTGAATCAGCTAATGTTTTGTTATTAGTTTAAGTATTTGCTATTGACTGTTCAAATGCGGAGTTTTGCGCAACGCAGAGTAACGCGTCGTGTGTGTGTGTGTACTGCATCATCACTGTGTCTGTCACACAACTCTGTTGCCCTTTCGGAGTTTTGTTTTTTTTGTTTTTTTTACTGATGGTAAAACAAAGGACATTATTAACTGTCTTGATATTTACTTTGAAAGCTGACGCTCGCGATTATGGTAAGGGGCATTACATTTCCGACGCGTGCTTGTGGTGTTCGGCCAATCACAATGCACTGGGTCAGCTGGCCAATCAGAACAGACTGCGCTTGTCAAAGGAGGGGGCTTTGTTGAAAACGACGTGTTTGAGAGAGGCGGGGCATTGAGGACCTACAATAATGTATAGTATTTGAAAAATAATGTGTTTTTTGAACATTAAAGCATGTCAACATATTCTGTTATATCAAATACACAAAATAATGATCTTTAAAATAGCATCATATGACCCCTTTAAGAGACTTCCAGCAAAAACATAAAAATCATACCATTCCCAACATGTTGAACGATAGTGTCAGTGTGTATATAATAAAATAAATACATGAAGTATTAATCTTTCTTACAAACTTCTTTTGCTCACGTGCCTAAGGTTGCTGACCCCTGATGTTGATAACATTGCTTCAACATTGGTTGTCAGCGAAGAAAGTCAGTTACAGTTTATCACATCATAGATAAAATGTTTATATCTGCGATTATCTATCAAGAGTCAGCACAGCACTATTATATAATAGCATATAATAGCACACAGCATATTCATAATTGCAGGTGATGCTCAGTCATAAGTGCTGTAGAGGTAATAGATGCAAATAAATTTTACTTGTGTTGTTGATTCCAAGGTTTTCATTAGGCAGATGAATTTACGACAGGGTATGGTTTCATACTTGTGCTGTGATCAACTCAAACTTTATTTTCTTCTCTTCCAGGGTGTTTACGGTTTACTCGGTCATAGACTTGCAAACTGGCTCATCCAACGCTCCAATTCCACACTCTTCCAGAACAGGACTGTTAAGGAATTGTTGTGGGGTTACAAAGACCCAATGCTGGGCAGCATGCTTGGAGTTTTTTATCCAGTAAGGTTGCCAACACTTGAAGGCATTCACTTAATAAAACATATTTATAGCTTCATGATTGATAAACTATATATACAGAACAATTGCAGGTAAACAGGTTTTATTGCGAATGAGCAAAATTGGGCTAGACCTAAAATACACATATAAGTTTATATGTGTGTAAGAACACAAAACCTAAGAATGTAAGGTGTAAGAATATTTAAAGGAATAGTTCACCCGGAAATGAAATTTGCTGAATATTTACTCATCCTCAGGCCTCGAAGATGTAAAGGAGTTTGTTGGAACAGATTTGGAGAAATTTAGCATTATATCATACCAATGGATCCTCTGCAGTGAACGGGTGCCATCAGAATGAGAGTCCAAACAGCTGATCAAAACATCGCAGTAATCCACAAGTAATCTGCATGACTCCAGTCCATCAATTTTACTTGCCTTGTGAAGTTAAAAGCTGCATGTTTGTACTAAACAAATCCATCATTAATGTGTTTTAACTTTAAACCGTCGCTTTTGGTCAAAATATGAGTCCATAATCCATAATAACGCTTCCTCCAGTGGAAAATGTCCATCTCCTGATGTCCTCTCACAATGAAGATCCACTGACATAAGTTTAGAATTGTTTTGGACTGTTTTCACTTGTAAGCAGTGCTTCATCTGTGCATATTTCTCTCCTGATTCAGACAACATGGCATTTTTTTTACTGAAAGTAGAATTGTTTAAATTTTACTTTTTTTAAGTTAAAACATCTTAATGATGAATTTGTTTTTTTTATTCAACAATAATTGATTGACTGGAGTCGTGTGGATTATTGTGATGTTTTTATCAGCTGTTTAGACTCTCATTCTGACGGCACCCATTGTTGAGCAAGAAATGTCATGCTAAATTTCTCCAAATATGTTCCGATGAAGGAACAAACACATCTACATCTTGGATGGCCTGTGGGTGAGTACATTTTCAGCAAGTTTTCGTTTTGAGTGAACTATTCCTTTAAAGACCCCAGGAATGTAAGTAAGTAAGTACATTTTATTTATAGAGCACATTTAAATTCAGCTAACACTGACCATGGTTTAATGAAAGCTGATTATAGATTACCCTTGAAGCTAATCTATAACCCATTTGTTGTGTTATTTATGCTCTAACATTCAGAGAAAATCTTACCTCTGTTTTTTCTTGTAGTACAATGACACCATCGACGGACCATACACTGTATTCACAGGCAAAGATGACATCAATAAGGTAGCCACGATTGAACGCTGGCAGGGTGAAACGTAAGTATATGTTACATTAGCATGAAGAATTGGTGTAAAATGGAACATTTACGTGATTCTTTGGGTTGTAGATGGGTTTGTTGTTCTCTAAAAGAAAAATGACGCAGACCTTAAATGTAGATATGGTATATACAGAAACAACTGTCAGTTTTGTTAATGTTTTAAGTAATCAATTAATCAGTCACATTCATATCTTCAACACAACATTAGTAAAACTCAGACTAACAATCTCATCAAAACACTTGATGTTGTACAGATCACTGAGTTACTGGAATGACTCTTATTGCAACAAGATAAACGGAACAGGCAAGTTTACCTCTAACATATTACACAGATATTTAATTAATTGTGAAGTAATTACATTATTGTTGACATGTATGCAAATAGTATGACATCTGTCCCAAAGCTATTGGCCTAAAACCTTGGTGTAAAACCATGTGTCCAATAAAGAAATAGTGTGCAGGTCTCATGCTATAGTTTTTCATCTAGTTTAATTGTTAATCATCTTCTGATTGTGAGCACTTCTACAAGGACACCATGTGTTCAAAGATTTCTGATATGAAGTTCAACAGATGTAATATATCACACATTAATCACATTATTCAATTTTGTATTCATATGTTAACAGATGGTTCCTCCTTCCACCCGTTCCTGGACAAGAAAGAACCCCTGTACTTCTTCTCTTCTGATATCTGCAGGTATTTTCAGTTTGTTCCCTGATAATCAGTAGAAAAAGTAAATAAAATACACTTTCAAATGATAAAGATTGCTTCCTTTTGGACAAAATATGAACCAAAGCATCTGCAAACATCTGATATTAGACTTTTTCTCAAAACTAACTTCACTTCTATCGCAGAAGGAACTTTTGACTAGGTGATTATTAGTCAATTGCTTATGCTTATCTTTCTTTACAATAAATGCCATTTGATATGGCATTCTTCCATTTTATTGGAGACATAAATTTCCAAATACTTTATGAGGAAACTATATTTTGAAATGCCACTCATCAGCAATGTTCTCATAATCTATTGATTAAAGTCTCATCTTTTCCATGAGGGTTCATGGACTTTTATCTCTTTGCATCTGATTAGATTTGATCTGGAATCCTGATATATGTAAGGAATAATTGAAAACGGGCCGTTGAATTATTAGAAAATAATGCACATTCGAGGTGGTGATGCGGCCACGACGCGAAGCACGCTTGAAAATGAATGAATGTTATTGAATTATATGCAAATTATCAAACGAAATGTATCATTTTAAAATCTAAAGGATACTTTTCAAACAATAGAAATATTTCACAAAAATATACCATTTTATTATATCAGTTTAATACAATTAATATACATTACTGTTCTGAGGTCAGTAAGGTTTTTTTTTTATGATTTTTTTTTGAGCAAGGACAATAGATCTTTGTAACAGATGTTACATAGACAAATGTTACATAAATGGTCTATTTCGAATTGATTTCAGCTATATTAAAATAGAAAACAGTTATTTTGAATTGTAATAATATTTTACAATATTCTTTTTTTTTTTTGTATTTTGGATTAAATGCTGCCTTGGTGAGCATAAGAGATTTAAATAAATAAATAAATCTTACAGACCCCAAACCTTTGAACTGTAGTGTATTATATCAATTATAAAACAATTGATATACTGTTCAGTATTAAGGATATTTGGACAGAGAATATTTGGACACTTTCTGGTGGTCAAAAAAAAAAAAAAGTAAAGGTTAATGTGATGAAACACTCCTTGCCCCTTTGCAACACATACATTTGTGACAAATATTGTGCTTGTCCTCTAGGTCAATATCTGCTAAGTTTGATAGAACTGTTGACCTGAAGGGAATCTCTGTGTATCGGTACTTGTTGCCCCCTGAAGCTCTGGCCTCTCCAGTGGAGAACCCAGATAACCAGTGCTACTGTACAGACCCTGTGCTCACCAAAAACTGCACGACGGCAGGACTTCTTGACCTCACTGCCTGTAGAGGTCAGTGCTAAGGGCCTCTTATAAAGTCAACTTAAGACTAAAGTTTACTGAATGCATTATTCTTTCACATTTGAGTTTTTTTATATTCAATATTTTTCAACAGGAGCCCCAGTATTCCTCTCTCTACCCCACTTTCTCTATGGCAGCAATGATCTCCACCAAGGTGTGATCGGACTGAACCCGAACTTCGATGAGCACTCCATATTTCTGGATGTAGAACCGGTGAGGAACCCATTTCAGTTTGCATACGTTTTGCAAAAGGATGAAGCTTTAAGATAAGATAATGGCTATGCATCTTGTGTCATATGTAGATTACAGGTTTCACTCTGAGATTTGCAAAAAGGCTTCAGCTCAACATGTTGTACGGCCCATCGGATAGTATTGTGTATGTAAACAGACATCACACATTGTCATGGATGCATGTGCAGTTGTGCACTTCGCGTAATTCATAAATGCACATCCTAACATGACGTCTTGTGTCTGTCTTTCTCACAGAATTTTGAACAAAATCAAGGACTACACAATTTTCCCTATTTTGTGGGTGAACGAGGTGAGTGCTAATGAAGCGCCTATTTCATTAAAGCATATAGGTCCAGTAAAGGTTCTATAATAACCTTAGTATTCCCATTTATAAAAGAGGAAATATGTCAGCTTGATGCCTTGAATATTCTTTTTAAATAATTAAATAATTGGCCATTGATAAAAATTATTTTATTGTTATTATTAAATACAGTAGTATTTATACTTAACTACTATATATAAAATAAATGTGTGTGCGTGCATGCGTGTGTGTGTGTGTGCATGCATAAATTATTGTTGAATTAAAATGTTTATGCTAATATAAAACATTTAGGTTGAATTAAAGATTATAAGTCAAATCAAAACGTTCCTCCAATTAAAGAATTTAGGCTCATATAAAACACTTAGGTTGAAATAAAGCATTTAGGTCCAACTAAAATATGTGGGTCCACTTAATGCATATAGGTCCAAACAAAGCATTTAGGTCCAACTATAGCATTTATGCTTGTCTAAAATATTTAGGTTTAATTAAAGCATTTATGTCAAATAAAGCATCCTGGTCCAAATAAAGTATTTGCTAAAGGTCCAACTAAAGCAAATTCGTCAAAATAAACCATTTAACTAAAGCTTATATGTCCAACTATAGATTTTACGTCCAACCAGTGACCTAAGTTAATTAAGTCAGTAAAATCATATTTAAATCCTTTTTTTTAATACAGCGTATATTATATAATATATGTGTGTTATGTATAGTGTATGATTATATTCTGTGGGTTGTGATGGGTCCAGCATTTATATACAATAAGTCCACTCTAGATCTGTTATCTCCACTTTAAATGGGTACTTTAGACCAATTGGGACCAATAAAGTATTTTCTGTAATCTTGTATCTGATATATCAGAAGAATTATTACAGTCCATAAACAGCTAATCTCACACATATCTGACCTCTGGACCGTTTGATTGTTTCATCAGAGCAGGATTAGGTGCCGCCTCACTGCTGACTGTAAGATTTTTGTCTCTTATTTGTGTTAAGACGGCAGTTCTGGACGATGAGACGGCCGACATGTTCAAGAAAGAGCTGATTGCTCGGATGGAGTTGTTGGAGGGGTTTCAGATCGGACTCATAGTGGTTGGCTTAATCTTATTTGCCAGCTGTTTGATCGGATTGATTGTGGTGTGCACGAAACCGAACAATAACAAACTTTCTTTGGTGGTTAAATAAATGGAGGGATGTTGGTGCTTTGCGTGTTTGATTTTTGATATCGCATTTTGTCGGA
Source organism: Sinocyclocheilus rhinocerous (assembly GCF_001515625.1). Lineage (NCBI taxonomy): Eukaryota > Metazoa > Chordata > Actinopteri > Cypriniformes > Cyprinidae > Sinocyclocheilus > Sinocyclocheilus rhinocerous. The sequence goes on along the minus strand of NW_015649568.1, from coordinate 436,092 downwards.
ATTGTATATTGTAATTGTTATTTGCGCTCAGAGTGCTGCAATTCTATTTAGATAATTTATAAACTCTGCATTTTTGTGGAGCAAAATGATTTCTTTCTGTAACTTGATATTGTATCAAGTCATACTTTCAAAGTTATCAGAGCGAATATTCTGCCATTTTGTGGTCATACTGTGGTTGATTTAAATATGAAATAGTTTTGTATGTCAGAACAATTTCAGTAAAATGAAGAACTGTGAAACTTGGCCTCATTGTTATTTTTGATTTTCTGGTTGTTGTCTTTTTTTTTTCTATACACTTTGCGTAGTTGTTGCCTTCAACATATCTCAAATCACATATCAACTTTTGCCTTCTCATGCGCAAGAACAAGCACCAGACTGAGAAACAGAAGAAATTCTGGAACAGATTTCCTTGTTATACCTTGTAAATCCATATGACTTATTTTCCATTCTCCAATGGCTGCTAAATCAGAATGGGAGGTTTTGTAGAATAAGAGGCTTGGGTTGAGTGGGAAACAGGGGTTTGTTTAATATGAAAGTAGACCTGGGAGCGACCCCGTCTTCTGGTTTATGAATTATAAAACACAACTGGTCATCTCCGACTGCTGCTTTTTTGCTTTGGTTTGACCCATGGGTTTTAAACAGCTAAAGGCCCGAGTAAACAACATGTAGGTTTATAATCTACTTTGGAATAAAGCCTTGGTGACAAATGTTCATTCTGCTAACATGGAAATATACACAATTGTTCATAAATAATGACATTCCAACAACTCCAACCAGTCATAAGGGTCAATTTTTCAAAATTGAGATTTATACATCATCCGAAAGCTGAATAAATAAGCTTTCCATTGATGTATGGTTTGTACATACATCACTATTTTTGCAATATTACAACTATTTGAAAATGTGGAATCTGAGGGTGCAAAAAAATCTAAATATTGAGAATATCGCCTTTAAAGTTGTCCAAATGAAGTCCTTAGCAATGCATATTACTAATCAAAAATTAAGTTTTGATATATTTACGGTAGGAAATTTACAAAATATCTTCATGGAACATGATCTTTACTTAATATCCTAATGATTTTTGGCATAAAAGAAAAATCAATAATTTTGACCCATACAATGTATTTTTGGCTATTGCTACAAATATACCCCAGCGACTTAAGACTGCTTTTGTGGTCCAGGGTCACATATAAGCTCATATTATGATGCATTATAAAAAGGGTTTATTGGTCATCATTATTGTATAGTTAAAGCAGGCCATAAATACAACATACAAAAACAGCATATAGGCCTTTATTAATAATTTCATTAGTCTGATGCTTCATGTCGTGGCCACATCACCACCTCGGATCATTATTTTCTAATAATTCTATGGGCCATCGTCAATTATTCCTTACTAAAATGAAACCAATGTAATCCTGATAGTACTCCCATTTTTTACAAAATATAACTGTAATCTGATAACTTTGTTTTCTGACGTAACTGTAACGAATTACAGTTACCAGTTTTTGTATCCTGATTACGTAATGCCGTTACATGTATTCCGTTACTCCCCAACCCTGTATGTATGTATATATATATATAGTCATGGCAGTGACAGACATGGCATATATATATAGTCATGGCAATGCCAAGTTTTGGCAGTGACATAAATTTTGTGTTTTGCAAAGTTTGCTGCTTAAGCTGTTGTGGTGTTCATTCACATTGTTTCTAGATTATTGTGTAGAGTAATCAGATGCATTTTAAATAATTGCTAAAAGCTTCATTGGCCAAGAAATTCACTGTTTTTTGATCCTGACACAAAATGACCAGCTAACATCAACTGACTAATCATCATATCAGCAGCACATGTGAAAGTGTGAATAAGTACTAGTCAGGTTAATCACTATCATACTAATTAGATTGTAAGAGCAGACTGATTGCTATAAAAGGAGGGAAGAAGCACTTCCAATCATTGTGTTCTTGTTAGCAATGGTTACCTCCAAAGAAACACGTGCAGTCATCATTGCTTTGCATCAAAATGGCCTCACGTGCAAGGAAATTGCTGCAAAGAATATTGCACCTGAAAGAACCATTTACCGGATCATCAAGAACTTCAAGGAGAGAGGTTCGACTGCAGTGAAGAAGTCTTCAGGACGTCCCAGAGGGCAAGTGCCAGGACGTCTCCTCCTGAGGAGTCCGCTACGGAATTGTGTCACCACCAGTGCAGAGCTTGCTCAGGAATGGCAGCACGCAGCAGGTTGGTGAGAGCATCTGCAGCTTTATATGCTCGAATAGCAGCGTAAACAAGACCATGAGGATTCAATCGTCGCATCATGCACCTGCAGC